>NW_027255049.1:0-52981 GCF_042242105.1 Pempheris klunzingeri
TGAGCTTTTTTTACATTTATAGTGTCATCTCATCATATACTTGTCATAGAAAACAAAGGTGTTACTCTACAATGTCTTATTGTGGAAGTCAAGATGGTATTTCTTTTTTATTGTGATCAAATATATCATTATATTTGAAATATAGTTGACAATAGAGCTTACCAACTTTAAGGAATTTTAGTCCATTCTTTATAGGCTTCATTGGCATATATTGACGAAAGGCGCATCTTCCTGTAAATGATACCCAGTTTTTCACCTCTAGCTATAGTAACATCTTGATTTGCAAAATAATATATATGTAAAATGCCAATCCATTTATCACATATCTCACTTAAATATGAGGGAAAATTTATTTTCGTTTTTGCGTCAAAATTTAGTTCTGAAATCATCAAAAAAATAACCATCGAAAATTTTTAAATGGAAGATGTGAAAATATCATTCCATAGATTTCTTTACCTTCATTAACACTAAAAAGCTCTTAAAGAAGTTCTTGTATATTTTTGTTATTTGACATTAGCACAAGAAGACCTAAACTAAATAGCGTTTAAACTCAATAACATCCATATCATGATAGTCATTTTTAAAGTAGTGTTTCCGAAACATATTTATTCTTATAAGCTATAATTTTGCTAAAAATCCTGGTTGTAAAAAATAACTAAAAGTCATCATATAAAGATTTGATTTTTAGTAAAGAATAAGAAGTGGAACCAGGAGATGAGTTTATAATATTTTTAACGCAAGTTTTAGTTTTAATTAGTTTTGATAATTTAAAAATAATTCCATTTGTACTTTTCAAATTATCATTATTTACTTCAACATCTATCTCTTTATCAGATACATCACTTTCATTGGCAATTTATTTTTGAAATCCACTTTCAGAAGAGATTGACTCATCAATGAACTCGGTAATTTCAAATTATATAATTAATGCACACGTGCATTGAATTGCTTATTTTGTTCTAGTTTTTCTTCAAAACTAATTGTTAGATTTTATTAAAACTGTTATACTTAATGAGTTCATTATAATGCATTCTTAATTTGAATTAAAAAAAAGTGGGGTAAATTATTAAAAAAAACGTTACATGTTTATAAATAAAAATAAATTTCTTTATAATTGAAAGCATAGATAGGCTGATTTCGTACAAAATTTTGTACGAAAGTATTGAGAAAAATATAATTCTGTATTCATAAAAAATATAGCTAAAATATATTCATCTATTAACTAGAGTATTTTCAATTAAAAATCTTAAAAATATGGATTTGTCAAGAGACTGTTTTTAGGATATATCTAATTCACTTAAAATAATGATGATTTTTCTCATTTTGGTCATAATCAATTTCTTATTACAAACACCTTTCTTGGGCTTAATATTATGCGTATTTAAAATGATTAAAGTTCTATATTTCACAAATAGTAATAAATTTTCGTCCATAAGTCACCAAATTTTGCTTAACTTAATATATAACATTATTATTATATTTAATATTTTTTATCATTAATACATTGTCCGCCACTTATAAATACAAAGTCACTTATTCATAATGTTGTCTGGGACAATCATTAGAATATCTGAAATAACGTTTTTTCGTAGAAATTTCGTATCTACGAGGAATTCTACGGTTATAATTTGATTCTAATTTTTTTAGAAAAATGTGTAAATCCAAAAAAGATATTTTTAATACCTTTAGTAAAAAACGTTTTATAAAGGCAATAAAATCCTAATTTACCCTCGAAAAATTAAGTTGTACTAAGCTTTTAAAATAATGAATAAATTATAATACTCTTTGAAAATATTTTCTTATGAATACGCAGGCAAGGTAAGTCATGGTTTCTTTTATTCCGCAGATTATTTGCTTTACAAAAAATTAGGATAAAAGCTTTTATATTCCTCGAATTAGGAGCAAAATAGTAGGAAGCTTGATAAAAGTTCTTAACAAATAAAAAGATGCTATAAATTCCCAATATCTAAATATCGATTCTACTTTTAGTAACCTACTATTGCTTCTAACACTGTAATGTATAAGCTTTCATAAATTTATTTTTAATCGTTATGCAAAGCTATTGGAATATTTTTATTCTTTACTATAAAATTAATCTTTAATTATGGCATTATTTTATTTTCATATATATATGAAAAAATCGGATATTATTAATAGCATGGAAACTAAATTTAATATAATTCGAAATCTGCAGCATAAAAGTCAAAAGCAACTAATAGATAACCAATGCTTTAATTAAGCAGTAAAAGTATATTTTACAAAAAATATAGATCTCAAACTTGTAAAATTTCACTTTTGTAGTTATACACTTTATTAACAACTATTTTTTTATCTTTGCATGTTCTAAGTCACCAGCTAATAATTTGTTTTATAATTAAATCATTTCTTGTTATTTTTATACGTCAAATAAAATTAACTTATTTTCGATGCATTCATAGTAAACTTTACTATAAATTTATGAGTTAAAATAAACTCATTCCAAAGTAAAATTTTGTTTTATCAATTTATTTTTAAGGAAACTGAAATCCAATTACGCATGATCAAAACTCAACTTGAAGAAAAAAATTTGGAATTCAATAAATTTAAGAGAGAAACTAAAGAATTGGAAGAAGAAAGGGTTTTTAATTAATAAATATGTCAATAGTATATATAGTTATAATATTTTATAGAACGTTTATAAGCAACTTGAATTACGAGTGGAAAAACTAAAAACAAAGTTAGATAGCAAACAAGCAAGGTCATTACAACAGAATTTCCTCATGATCCCGTATTTGTCAATTATAACCTTAAATTCTAGACTAACAAGCTTAATTGCAAGAAATGAATTAGATAAGGACAAAGAAAAATTTCAAAAAACTATTGAAACTACTCGTGATGACATTATGAACTACATTCCGAGATCATTAGAATTACTGACAAACGACGTAAATTATTTTATTTTGACTTTTATTATACCCATGGGTTTGGAGAATAATTCTAATTATGAAATCGCTTTATTACCTCAAGGTGATATATTTACTTTTTAGGCGCTAAAGCCAAGTAATCATCTTTACGGTGTTAATTTATGTAGCATCTATTTTATGAGTAATATTTTGCTATTAAGCGTTACGCCTTATTTTTATATAGAATAAAGACATGCTTTAGCTTGATTTTCTGGGCCATGATCTTTCACACAAAATTTTTTTGGAGCTCACTTATTATTTTTATATTTTTTTTAAATCTAGATAATTGGAATTTTCAACGACACAGATCATATTTCTTATCAGCTAGTTAGGCTAGTATCTCTAAAGTAGTGTCCAATCAAATTACACCGCCATATCTATATTTATATATAATAATAAATACGCTCATAATTTATCATATATTTTTACTTTTATCAAAGTGAATTCGCCCAATCTATATTAATAGAGAAATTAGCAGAGTCTTTTTGACAATTATAATTAATCTCATATGAATATTCTACATTTCCTTAATAATATACAACTATTATTGGTTTTTATTGATTTTATTATACTGCAGTGTTCATTATGATCAAATATGACTTAATATTATGAATCTCTATAATGTTTAATGACCATGCTATCCGACATCTGTTGCAATACTTATGTCATCTACTTAATATCTATTTAACATTTTTTGAGTATGTTTAATGTTCGATAATGCGTTCATCAAAATAGATATTTTTCATAACATCTTGATGCAAAGTAATTCATACCAATTTTCACCTAAAAAAGTCAGATATCAATATATTTTAGCAGTCAGAGTATATTTTGCTCAATAATTAAAATTCATGAGGCATCCTTAATTTATTCACATATGTGATTTTTTAAAAATTGAAAGAATTAGTTTTTTAGTATTTTATATACTTTTTACAAATTAATAGGCTGCAAGCTTGGATTTCAATAGTTAACAAGTTGTTAAATAATTTTAAATGCACACTTTTTGTAAATGTTCAAAATTAGGTGAATATTTTATCTGATATCTATAAATAATCTAATAAATATACATTTTATATGAATTATATTGCCTATTATCAACAGTTTGTAAAACGATATGCTATAAAGATATGAAACTCAATTTGTACTTATACTAAAACATTTTTAAGTATAATAATGTAAGTATTATTTATGTAATGTAAGTTTCTAAATAAATTTAACAATGGTAGTCAGTCAATCCAACTAAATTCGATTTCATATTAAGAGGAAACGTGATGAACTTGATTTTAGCATATTTTCTTATTATTTGAGTTAATTACTATACTTACAATAAATGTCATATACTATGTGGCATAAATACAAAAAATTAATTTGATTTACTCTAATATACTCTACATATTATAAAGTCATATCTACTATGTAGTTAGTCCTAAATTAGAGTCACAAATCTACTAGATTTCACATGTATTTATAATAGAAACTAATATTTTTAAACTTATGTGTTGTGTGCTTCACAATATCTAACGAATTAATACATTAAATTTTTTTTGTTAGAAATGAATTTTTTATAATATATCTATATTTATAATATTCTGTATTATTAGAAGTAGTCATAATTATCAATATTATAAAAAACTATTTATTATTGAATAATGTGTGTGAAGAATCGAGTTTTTAGTAGAGAGCATTTTAAGATATGATTTTTAAAACACCCAAATAAATTTTCTGCTAAAAACCACAATTTCTGTTATGTTTATTTTTTATATAACTTATTCAAAAAAATTTTATTTTTTATTTTGCATTTACTTTAGATTTCACTTTTTGTAATAAGATGTCTATTTTATGATTATTTTTCTATTTGGCAAGTTTATAGTAGAGATATTTTGTGTTTATAGTGCCAAAATATAGATTAGAAATAAGTCAATTATAATTTCTAGCAAATCCCAATGTTTATAGATTCATTTTTGTTTCTTAAGAACATAAATTCTATTTTTTAATTTTACACAGCAATCACGTTGCTACATATATATAATTCTTCAAGCATTCTGTTTGTAATAACTAAAATTTAACTATTCATTTTAATTACTTTTATTATCTACATTATTAGATTGTGTAAAAAATGGCATATATTAGTATAAGCTATTGCTCTTCAATCGTTCTATATGAGACCATTTGCCGGCCACTGTCTCTATATTTTCGTATATTTCAATCCAAAGTATGTAGAAATAGTATAGTTATCGCACATCTCTATAAAAAATTATAGTCCGTGGTGTAAACGTGATGGTACAATCGAATGCTGATACATTGGGAGTAAATTCCTGACTTTCATGGGGTGATTTTATAAAATCAACGCCCAAGAAATTAATATGGTAAAAGTTATCTATTTCTAAAAAAGAATAATTTTGAGGGAGATAAGCTCCCAAAAAATCTGCAAATAAGTCCAGGGTGCGAATTATGATGGTATCTCCAATCATAATTAGTGCAGAATTATAATAGTTCCTCAATTCATAATTTTTACAGCGCTCAATAAAAAATTTCTGAACGACTTAAACTTCACAGCCAAATTAGCTGCTTCTGTAATTTTATTTTTTTTAAATGAATTGATTTTATTAGTAACTAAAAGTATTGCAACTTTTTCACTCCAACATCCATGGTTATCAAATAACAATATTTTCTCTACTATTTTATACCAATTCGATAATAGGATAGTATCATTGGTTCAGTTGATAATGTTTTAAACAAAAAACTTGAAATGTTATACCATCAACATCTTACAGAAAAACTGAAACTGGATGTCAATCAGAATTATGAAGTTTACAACGAAATTAAAGTAAATTAATATTACTAAAATTTAACATATGTAGTATATGAAAATTTATTATTAATGTCTATTGTAATAAACATTTTTATCTTTATAATTTAATTCCTATTAATGTATCTACTGTAGATCGTTCCTCATAGAAATATTTTTTCTCATTATCAACTTAGAGTTAATAGGAAAGCTTGATGCTTTGCAATTTAAACTATATTTTATTCATATGGTGATTTTAATAAATAATTCTTACGTATATGAGCTCATATAGCATATAATTTTTTAGTCATACTTAATTAAAAATCTCCTTATGTCCACACTTAATGTTTTTATAAATTCTCATATTTATTTGTATATTTCATATAAATGAAATTCCATTTACATAGTTACCTTGCATTTCGGCTTATTCAGTAGAATGTGATCCCTAAAGCTACAAATAGTCTGATCACGTATAAATGATCTCCCTTACTTCTTCAAGTCAATATATCTATCAAATTTTTATAAAGCATGATTAGTAGAAATATTACATTCTAGTAAATTCTACATAACAATACTTTTGCATTATACGAATTTTTTATAAGAATTTAGCGTAATTTTAACACTGTGTATTTTTTTAGCTACAAAAAAACCCCTGGCGCAGCCTATTTAGCTTTGATGTTCAAGTTCGTCAGACTTGCTTCATTAAACGTTGTAAGCACCGCAGCGGAATTTTTTCGATCATAATTTAACCACACGACATCACACACCGGCTCCAACATATTATTCTGCGGTAGTGTGGGAATTTAACCAACTAATAAACCTCGTTTTTGAGCTAGTAAAACCCCTATCATATCCATCTAATGGTCGTTGTTTCAATATATTGGAATTACATCAACAAAAGCAGAAATTTTACTCCTAGTGCATCACAGCAGCACTCGGTTTCACCCTACCAGCATGTACTATAGTTTTTTATAGAAACGCAATTACCATATTGTTCCTACTAACTTCTGATTAAGGGATACGATAGACCAGAAACAGTGGGCTAATCCTTAGGGGCTCGAATTCGTGTCCCTGAGGATCAGGTAGCTAAGCCTATACCACTAAGACATCTGTCCGCTTTTTAACTTTGTGTGAGGTTACGATAATCATGTAGCCACTCATGTTACTATTACATATAGGAGATGTCTTTATTTTATCGTGAAATGATTTTTCCAAACTATTTTATTTGACGTATAAAACATACTAATATGGTATTCAATATACTCCACGTAATTTTAAAAAATTTTAAATTTTCATGTTATACGATCAATAATTACTATTTTATAATAATGATATATATTATTAAATTTCGACTCACACATTTATTTAATTTTAGGTTTTTTTTGGAATTTATTATAGTGAAATGTAATGTCTTTAAATTCAATCATGCAAATTTGACATTTTATTATAAGTTATATGTATGATTACATAGAACTTTAGTGTAATACCTTAAGTTAGAAAATGTGAAGCTTTGCTATTATTTATCTCGAAAAAATTAATAACGCAAGGATTTGTTTTTTTAATTTGAGTCTTAACTTATAAAGTATCATACTTAGTAGTATAAAGCCACATATGAAACTTACTTTGTTCTGTATTAACTCTTCTCAATAAGAATTTGGTTCACTGTTTTCTATAAAAGCGTACAATATAACGTCACCTGATTCAGAACTTGAAAATAAGAATTTTTAGTTCTATATACATCTAATAAATATATAAATTGTATTTTATAATCTAGAAAAAGATATTTTTAGACTAATAATAAAAAAAATTGAAAAAATTTTAAGCTCATATTGGATTATGATAAAATATTATTTGAATTTTTGTAATGATTTCAATAATTCAGAAAGTACATATTCTTTTATTCAATAATTACTTTTCAATGAATAATTTTAGATGTAAATTCGTTTTCAAATAGAATATTTAGCATCTAAAAAAATTTTCTTATTCTTTTCTAATAAATACTTTTTCCACTTCATAAAAACACTTTTGATGGGATTTAGACATTTGAAACAAGGAGGTTAATACATAAAATTAATATTTTCATTACTAAGGATTTCTTGATACACATTTAAGTGATAAATTCTTGCGTGAAAAAATATTGAAAATTAGATTTTTAATACTTAATTCTAGACATTTTAAATATAATTAAATCGAATATTCCTTTTAATTTTTCCTGCGCATTAGATCTTCATTTATAAAGAAATTTATATAGAATATTCCATATTTATTCATTGATGCTATAATAAAAATAATACGACACTTCTTTACATCTATAGCAATATATATTAATATATGCAGAACTACCACCATTACGCCATCTTGACGTAACACTCTGCGAAAACTTCATCTATAAAAACGAAGCGACTATCTCTTACTTAAAGTAATTACGATTATTCTGTTTTGCGTTAGATAGACGAGCAGCTATAGTTGTATGGCTAATTCTCCTTTCTGGTACAATTACTAAAGTTTTTAGCGTTTGGTGAAACGCCCTTATGCATCTGTCAACTATCAATTATTAACTATCAACTATCAATAGCAATTAATTATCAATGGCAACTTTATAGGCATGAATTCCTAATTCTATATGAGCTTTATGAAAAATGTTATTTAACATTATTGTTGGATCTCCACATACCCAACTTATGATGATGTTCTTATGAGTCTTACTTAACTTTGACAATATATCACCATCTTTTGTAGCTATTGAATTGCCGCCAGATTTAGGTATTCTGAAACAATATATGACATGTTGTTACTGGATAACGAGACTAATCTATATATGGATGTACTAGAGGACACGTTATTACAATACATAATAAACAACCTTCCTATTTGATAAGAAAGTTTCCTATAAATTTAAGATTGATAAAGTTTATTTTGACTTAGAAGTTAATTTATTTACTTTAAAATGTTAATTTGTAGTGACAGCATTGATTAATCGCTGTTTAAAAACTCCACCATATATAAAACTGTAAAATTTTAACACTTCTATTAAAATGAATTTTTTATTAAATAATAAATAGTTAAATTCTATTATTGAAGACTGAACTTTACACATGCGTTGTATAAGTGACGTTACTGAACGTAAAACTCTGTAAAATGATTTTTTTATAATACTTGAAAATATTTATAAATTTTATGAATAATAAATAAGAATTGATAGAATTCTTTTGTTTAAAATTATGAAATCCTTAGTTCAATCTTTTTGGAGTAGTGGATCTAAGCAACTTTTAACCACTTTATAAGCTGAAATTTTTAAATCATAGGAGAAATAGGCACTAATTATTAGAGTATTTTTACACTAAAAATTTCTTTGTGCGATTTCCACTTCTAGCCTTTTAGGCAGTTTGAGTTATTTATCCCAATGAGAAAAAATTTATACCTAAAATACTATAGTGTACAAGCTCTCGATTTTACCTTTCCGTCAGTATTCTTATCTCATATCATAACACCTAATGTATTAAAGTAGCAGGCAATTTCATATTTCATATTTCTCTTATGTATCTCACATTGAAAGATATGAAAGATTATAACTACTAATGCTTTGTGATCTTTATAATCACCTTGACCCTTGTGATGTAATATAATTCCCTATTTTATTATTATTTTGACATGAAAGTGAAAATTTGTTATCGTTAGTCATAATATGGAATTTTTTGCTCTACCTATATATATATATATTTCTCTAAAAATCTTTTAGTCCATTTACTTAAAGTAATTTGTGTCATTCCCACAGAATATAATATCTGAATTATTTTAAAATTTATACAAGGATGGGGTCCGATCCTGCAAAAATCAGGCATTAGAACAAATAACTCCTCGAGAATAAAATAGTAGTTAAAGAAGACATAATTGCTGCAATATTTTGTGACTAATTTATTTTAGTTTTAATTAAAGAAGATTAATTTATAATTAGGCTTAAAATATCCTTTTTTTATCAAAATAATTATATATTCTCTTTATGAACTTTTACTTAATATACTTACAAGAAATATGTCTTAATTTTGCGCAGTTATACTCGAAAAGCATACTTTTGGGATAATATCCCAAAAGTATGCGTAGATAAACTAGTAATTTTACTCTTTAACATTAAAGAATTGTTAAATTAAAATTTTGTTAGATTATTATAATTTCTACAAAAAAAAAATTGACTATAGTCCTTTGTGTAACAATATAGTTATTTTTTTTGATGGTAATTTGGTCATTAAAATTTTATAATTTTAAACTCAGAAAATTCATTATATTTATATTCAATTAATCCCCGCTCTTTATGATTTTATATATCAAATCACCAAGATTCGTTTTTTTAATTATCACTATTTTTATGGTTTTACCTTGATAAATTTCTCAATATTTGTTACATTAACTTACTATTGAAAATTGGATTTTATTACTTCACTCGGTAAATAATCTATCGACATAAAGCTACTCTACACAACAAGATCAATAATAAAGTGTAATATACTCTCACCCCTAAAAATGTGGATATTATGACTAATAAAAAAATTGAATGAATATTTGTTAAAAGAGACAAATTTGTATTTAAGAAAATAAAGTTTCTTTTACTACTAACTAATTTGATGTCTAATAAATTATAACAAGACTAATTCCATTATTTTGTGTTCAATTAGAAACTTTGCTAGTGTAGTGTATATATTTAATTAATTAAATATCAACTTCTCATGATACAAGGTGCATTTTAAAGTATTAAATATAATTTAACTCTATCTATTACTAGACATTACTAAAATTTTAGACATTTAGTCAAGGTAATTATTATTATAAATTTTATAAGACTAAATTTTCATTCTATAATTACTTTAGGTAATTATTTTATAAATCTTAAAAGAAGAAATATTCTTATATTATAAATATTCTTTGTGAAATAATACTACAACTTTAAGAATGTGAAAATTTAGTTTTTTGATACATTTAGGGAAGAATTGACGAATTGAAGACCAATCTAAGCACCCTTAATGTTGAATAAAGACAAAACTAAGGGACGCTCAAAAATCTTGTAACTACTTACCAAATGAATATCCAGATGAGAACTTGCAGAAAGTTATATTTTATGCGAAATTTAAATTATTAGCAGATACTTATTTTCTTATTATATAGGAATTTGACAATGTTACTTCAGATTTTGACCAATTAACTAGAAAGATAAACGAATTAAAAAGCATTATCAGCTGTTGTGCTTTCACTGATAATAATGTAATAAATTTTATTGAAATCTGACATATATTTAACTATTCTTATTTCCGTGTATTATAGATTATTGATACATATGAACAAAAATAAACAAAGTCTAGATTTATTACAAAATGAAGTAGCAATTCATTAATATTTTATTAATGGTCACGTTATATAACGTGTTCATTAGTCAGCAAGAATTATAATTTTTTATAAACTATATAGGTTGCCGAAATGAAAAGTCACCTTGACAATATCGTCGAAAGAGAAAGTGCTATAGCTGATGAGTAAATTCATTTTAGTAAGCTATATATGTGTCTAATTGAGTATACATTTAGATGGATAGCAAAAGTTTCAACAATTATAAATAAAATTAACGAAAAATTTCAGGAAAATTTTCAACGAATTAATTGCCAAGGAAAAGTTATTCTTGAAAAAGATAAGGTTTCATTTTCACTCAGTGTCTACTTGATGAATCACTTCATTTTTAGGATGGAAATTTTGAAAATTATGGTATTGAAATATGGGTCAAGTATCGAGATCAACAGTCACTATCAAAACTTGATTCAATGAGACAAAGTGGCGGAGAAAAAAGTGTAAGCAACTATGCTCTTCCTTATGTCACTACAGCACATTTCACATGCTCCAATTAGATAGTTGACGAAATAAACCAAGTATATATTTAATATTTATATATATTAAATTTATATATATTCTAACAGAAACTTAATATATTTCTATGTATATTCATTTTAAATATTTGAAAATATTTAAGTTTTTAATATAACGTAATTAAGTTTATACTATATAAGAAATTACAATTTTTACAACTAATTTGACTTCTAATATGATTTGGTATTTTCTTATGATCAAATGGTTATATAATATCGAAATTCTACCAACACGACACACTAAGATTAAGATGTATTATTTTTTTTGAAATTATAAGCGATAATATAATGTCTCAGTGTTTTTTATTTATACTGTAGCTCTTAAAAAAAATTTTTGTAAACTAAAACTCCACTCTATGATAAAATCCAATTTAAGCACACCTTAGGGTTGCCACTCAATAATTCTGTGTGAAGTTGATTAAATCTAGTCATATTTCTAATGATTAAATTAGAATCTTAAACTTAGATTGCTATTTTTAGAATAATTTTAAAATTTTGTCAAATTAAATTATTTAACTATCTTTTTCTATTTATTATTATTTTAATTAATATAGGGTATGGATGAGGAAAATGAACGAGCCATGTTTAAAATTATGGTTGAAACTATCGCTACTTTGAAAAATTCACAGTATTTTTTCCTGTCCCCAAAATCTCTTCCTAATCTTCAATATGATCCAAAAAATGACAATACTTACTATTTTCAATGGACCTTATCTCAAAAACAAATTTAATAATAGAAAAAGGGATTCAATCCAAGATATTTCTTCATAATTTTGACCTGTTTCTTTCTATATTATATTATTCAACCTTATATTAAGGCATACTTCTTTTCTACTAAAATTTAAAATTTTAATTCATTAAGAAGTAATATATTATATCAGTGATGCTATAGAATTAAAGTATATTAAATTATTCTCAAGTCTATGAGTAAAATTAAGAATATAATCCTTTGAGCTTATCTTTAAAGTTGACCCCTTATATCACAGATATTTTGTTACAGTTTAGATTCAAAAGATTTTTAACGAGTACAATAGATTTTATATAATAATTATAATTTTTCTACAACTAAATTAACCCATTTTTGATTTGAATAACATTTATTACACTTAGAAATGCGTAGAAAATACAAAATTGAATGTTTATTGTTAAATTCTGTTTCTGTTCTATAGTGTGATTAAATTTAAATCAAATAGTTATCATATGGTAATCTTATTTATTACTCGTATATTGCAACTAATGGTTCTATGGAAAATTAGCTTATACTTAAAATAGAGTGTGATAGGCTAAGCGTCCCTGATAAACAATAATGAGTGGAGTTGGTAATCTTTATTAAGAAATAATTGTGTATTGAGATTACATTTTTAACTAAAAATATAATGCGAAAAGCGAATGGATGCAGTTATGACGATTTTGTGTGTCCGATACAATTCTAAAGGTCACAATAAGTTAGACTAATTAAATGTGTTTATTCGTGATATTGATAAAATTCATAAGATTTTTTCTCTACTTGCGAATTCTAAATGTATATATACTTAAATATCTTCAGAGCTATAAGGTACTGTCAGCTCAGCTTGTTATTGTTTTTAAAAACATTTGTCACACAACATGAAAAGAAAATATATATTGATGCAAAATACAACGAAATGAATCTCTTTAAAATAAAAAAAATTATTGTTAAATGAGGAATATTCTAGAGACCTATAAATCATTTTAAATGTATAAGAAATAACCACTTGTAGAAAGTTTTATGGGATCATTTAAGGAACCTAAATGTACGGTGTAATGATTGAGTATTTCCTAACATCTCCTGCAGATAACATATGCTATAAGTTATAATTTTTAACTGAAATTCAGTTAAGAATATAGTGGAACTTTATTTATATCTTATTAAATAGGAAACTAATATATAACACAACTTTGAAATACTATATTAGATGATTATATGATTTATGTTTTTTTTTGATTTTTGAGATTTCAAAATGAATTAATACATGAGTTTCGTGTAAATTATGATTAGGCTTTTTATTTACAAAATCGAAAATTCGCTTGCAGTGTATTAAGCTGTTAGATTTTTTTTTGGATTATACGATATAGTCACTACAGTGCAGTTACACTATAATTAATCATAACCACTCATACGCCAGACTCCGTTTTATTACTCTACTGTAACCTTGAATTTTAAGCCACTAAAGATTATCTTTTAAGCATTCAACAGTCTTTTATGTTTATTGCAAACTTTAACTTAGTGGGAAGCGTCTGAAAAAGTCGCATATTTACTTTCATAATCTGGCGCATTAGCACCAAATATAAAACTAATCAACTGTCAAGATTCTTCCCACCGATATCATGGCGCATAAATTATATTAAATACAATTTTAGTAGCGTTCATATTGAATTCGACTTGAGAAATAGTTATGATTTGAAGAAATAGCTTTTACTAGGCCACAAAATGGCAATCTTGGGCGTCTAAAGACTAGTCTATCAAAATAAGCTATCTCCTGCAGCTGTTTTATTTAATTCATTTATCAAACTAAAGATAAGAATGCCATGTAAATTTTCTTAAAAAATAATCAATAAATTAATTTTTATCTTTCAGAAAATCATAAAACAGCTAAGGTTACAAGTGATGACTCAATACTTGGTGAATTAATCTCTTGTCGTGTAAAAATAGTGGAAAACTGTTTCTATAGCATAAGTTTGTGTCAGAGATCATGCTATTTCAACTATACTAAATAGTTTTATATATTCGGTGAAAATGTGCTTTAGACCGAATGTAGATATATTGACTTTCTATTAATCAAATATCTGTAAGTAAATATAAGAGCATCCTGTAATTATGTGCTTCGGAGAGGATTAAGGTAAATACACAAGGTTCAGATTTTAAACTATTTTTATTACGATGCAGAATTGTCTTGTTAATGATAGATTTCTTTTTTGTAATCTCAACAAATTTTGGATAGAAGCAGCTGTTACACACTAGTCTTGAGTGTCGTCAGATAGATAAAGAATTAAGTTTGTTGCAATATTAAATATAATATGACAGTGAAAAACGACCAAAATGTAATAATTTTAGGTATAAGTACAGCTATAAAGCGCTTAGGATATCATTCTGCTTTCTAGGTTTGAGATGATTATATTTATTACTGAGACACAACGCATACCATTTTTTTACCAAAAAACGATATTAATATTGTTCCTAATAAAACAAATTTTACAAACAGATATTGCTTAATCGTTTATATGAAGAAACTTAGTCTTTTCGTTATACATAAGGTAGATAATTCAATTTTTTTAAGAACGTAGTAATTCCAATTATTTTAAATTTCATTATGGCAATAAATAGAATAAACTTTTTTAGTGTAAGAAAAATATTTACTGAGTAGAAGTATCATAAGAGCCTCAAAAGCTTTCAAGTAAACTTTCGACCTTTTAGAATATCACTAGCAGTTCATGTTAAATAAAACTGGCCAAGAATGTATAATTAGAAATGGGACGATTTGTGGTGATAATATGAAAGAAATTTTTTCTGTACTTCTAGTCACTGCATTCATAGATATTCTAAAACTCAAAATTATTTGAATAATAAAATTTAAATATTAGCAAACTTAAGAAAGACACTAAAGAATATATTATATGAAAATATGATGTTTTTACTACCTAAATTTTATTTTAAAAGCATTTATGTATGATTTCATTTAATTCATACATCAACATTCTAACATCATATTCATAGTTATTTTATGACTAAATATTTCCATATGGAAATATCTAGAATGATTTTTTGTTGTATCTCGTGAATACCTACATGGAAAAATAAAAATTATGAAATATATAAACTTGATAGCTCAGATCTGTGTCTAAAATATGGCTTTACAATCTAAATTTAATATCGTTTCATAATATTGTACTTGCCAATTCGATTATAAAAATTTTCAGTAATATAAGAAAAATAATCGCCATTTATAAAGTGATGAAAGTCTTTTATAATGCACAGCTTAATAAAAATAAAGAAATCATAACCCTGATTCGACAAAGTAGCACTTTCATCTTACACAATCGTACGCCCTATCTCTAACAAAAATGAAGACTTCTTTATTTGACTTAAAATTGTAGTAAGATCTAGAAATTCAGAAAATTAAGATTCAACATTGAACATGGTAAATAAGGCAAACAGTGCTATACCTACTGTACATCTTGGTGGATATGTGAGATATTCGAGGTGCTATTTTTCTAGATGGCCTAATCAAGACACATTCTGGAAATTAAAAAAAGATAGGTCTACATACTAAAATAAAATAATTAGTTTTATCTTACACTTGACGCTTGTACATTAATCTATCGATGTTTTGTAAGGATTTATATAGTACTTTATTATCTAACGTCGACCCAAAAATTTTTTCTGCCAAACTATTAGTATGTAGTACAGAGAAGAACTAACATTATGATCGCCAGAAATATGCCACGTATATTTTTAGTTAAGCAGCAAAAAACTCCTATCACACCATTTGGGTAATATAACACAATCCAAGGGTATTTTTTTGTTACGAGGTTAAACCCCTGGCGCAGCTTATTGGGCTGTAAAGTTCAAGTTGATCAGACTTGCTTCATTAAACGCTGTAGGTACCGCAGCGGAGTTTTTCCCATCATATCCCAACCACACGACATCAGACACCAGCTCCGACTTATTATTCTGCGGTAGTGTGGGAATTTAACCTACTAAAAAAAGCATCCTTGTTTTTGAGATAATAAGACCCCTACCCTATCCATCTATTGGACGTTGGATCTATGGGAATAACCTCAACAGCGGCAGGAATTTACTCCAAGTGCATCATATCAGCACTCGATTTCGCCCTCCCATCAGGCTTCCTCCCACTACCAGCATGTACTATAATTTTTTTTTATAGAAACATGCAATTACCATAGTGTTCCTACTAACTTCGGATTAAGGGATACGATAGACCGGAAACAGTGGGCGGCACCGGGATTCGAAATCATAACCTTGGGACCATGAGTTCTAAGCCTTTACCACTAAGCCATCTGTCCACTAATCCAAGGGTATCTTAACTAAAACTCAGAGTAAAAGTTAATTATAGCTAAATAGCCACCCGAAATCATCATCATTTATAAATCCATTTGAGCCTTACCAGTCAAATTAGACACTTAATTAGCTTTAATCTTCGAGTGGTGTATAAGTGGCTAATAGAACGAGCCAAAATCATCATTAATAAGGTCATTTATACATTCTCACATCACATGTCGCTCTGTTCTAATAATTTAAACATATTTTAACACATGAGTTTTATTTGGCGAATCACACGTTCCCTATCAAGAGAAAGTCGTTGGCTCAGAAGGAATTAATCTGACTCGCATTTCTAGATTTTTTACTTTTCAAAACGAAAAATCCTTTAGAATCGTAACTATACTAGTAGTGCGGATAGTAAAAAAATTTTGCGGGAATGTTTTGAGCCTTATTACATTTTCTTAAGGTATTAGATGCACTTATTTAAGGTGATAAATTATAATTTTATATTTTTTTTAGCCACGTTTTACTGAATTATTTCGCTTTTATTGTGTACTTTATTGACTATACACTGCATAAGGACACTTAAAAACTTATGTAGTCTTAAGGAGCTGCGTATTGTATATAACTATAGTTTGTCTTTAAGGCTGTCATTATTTACTATGCACTAAATATATTCAGGAGCAGTAATAACGAATAAAGTGAGGATGTGAATATTGTATGTCATATGCTTTTCTTTGTATTCAAAGCATTATACGTACTATTTTTAGCTTTCACAAATTTTTAAATCTACTACAATATAGTCCAAATTCTTCTTCCCAACATACTTGATGAAGCAATGTGTGTAGTCAACTTGACGCCAAAAATATACAAAGACGTTAGGTTATTTAGTATTGTAGCAAAAAATAGACAATATTAAGTATTATCAATGTATTTAATTTCTTTCAAGCAAAAAGTAAGGATATGAGGTTCTAGCTATTACCGAAAATTCCAATATGTTGAACGCACTCTAGGTTCCCCCTTTTTTGGTACTTCTCTAAATAATTGTAATTAATAATACCCGCAAAAATAATGGCTATTACGAATCAGAGAATCCCTGAGTATGATGTTACACTTTAATAGTTTTAGTAGGTTATACTATTAGAATGAAATAATTTGCCTTTTCAGCTGATTTTTTGATTAAAGATCGCTTTACTACTAATGCTGTACTTCGATGCTAATTAAAACTGCTTTGGGATATATATATATATATATCTGATTACCAACGTAATAAAATAATATATAAATATAATTTTAGTCTTATCTCAAAAAAAGAATTGCTTTATATACTATTTTTTATTATGTAGTTTTAGAGAAGTCCGTGGGAAAATAACTTATACCGAAAATTATGGTACGGGTGTTTACTGCCCAAAATATAAAAATTAAAGTATAAATTTTGCATATTTATATGCCTAGAAACACGATAGAAATAATAGATGAATCAAAATATATGTGTGAATTTTCATGAAAATCACATTGTGATATCTATGTACTCTTCATTCAAAAATAATCCATTGCTTTAAAATTCACATATGAATTTTGAAATTTATCGTCCTATTTGAACTATGAGAATGAAATCTGATACTAGAAAGTTGAATGAATTGATTACAAGTAAAAAGGTAATATATTACAAGTAACTTATAATTTTTAGCTTTGATGATAATAATTTATAAAAAATGGGCATATCCCGTGTGGAAACATTTTAAACTTTTATTTCAGCGTGGTTACACAATTTACACAGGAGTACACTTATTTTTATAATATAAAAGAATCGTTACAAGTCAAAATAATTTTTATATAAAAATAATTTTCTTAATTCATGATAAACTAAAAATTTTAAAATGTCTGAAATATGTCTAACAATTCTAGTGTATAGCACAATTTGGAACTTCTCCGGCTGCAAAATACGTTAGAAAAACTATTAAAAATGTTGTAATATAGGAAGAATCATTAAAAAGTTGTAAATGTTGTTTTTAATAGATATTCACTACAAACACCATGATTACATTTTATGTTAAAGTGGTAGTCGAAAATATGGTGAAATTTTCTTTTCTAATTTTATTAAAGTGCACTTTATATATATATATATATTTAACTTGACATAATGAAAATTTAATAATGGAAAAATATCAAGATAATTATTTTTACACAAAATGACTACAGAAGGGCTTGATTAAAAAATTTAAGCCATTGTTACCAACATTATTTATTTTATAATTAATGTTGGAAAATTCTCTATACAAATATAAATCAAATATTTGCTTATGTAGAAAAATTAACAAATAAATACCTAATATATATTCAAATGAAGCGTCATTTATTCTAATGTTCTATATTCAAAGTTACCCATCTAATATTTTAATTTATATAGCTTAAATTCTTCAATATGTGTTGTAACACCACTTCCTATCATTTTTTAGATTATGGAAAAAATATTATGAACATATTAAAAGTGTGTGCTTCAATAAGAAAATCTAAGCAATTGTAATAATTTTGTATTATTTAATAAATATATAAGAGCACGACATGTTTGTGTCTATAGATATTATTTTTAGCATAAATTACGGATGTAACTAATAATTACAAATATGAACCATTTTTATTTTTATAGATAACAAAAAATATGCTAAATTGGATTAGTGCTTTTAAACATTATGATTTATCTTTACCATTCACAAGGTCAAGCTCAGATATAAATTACTGGATTGTAAAGTCAGACTTGCTTTTAGAGATATAGGAACAACATTGGATGTAATTATTCTAATTGTCTCAATCGATTTATTCTTCTGTAAGAAGACAGATGATTGTGTAATATAAACTCGGCTCGCTGAACTTGTGATCAAGGATTTGAAGCTAGATAGCGCCCACTGTTTCCGCGCTTTCGTATCCTTTAATCCGAAGTTAGTTAGCACACACATGATAATTACATATTCTAATAAAAAATTTTACTTCACACTTGTAGTGGGAGGAAGCCTGGTGGGAATGTGAAACCTAGTGCTGATTTACTATTGTTCGATAGTAAACTCTCATCTCCGTTGAAGAGATTCTCATAGATCCAACGTACAATAGATGGCAAGGGTATGGGTAGTTTTTGCTCTAAAACAATGATTTTTAGTTGGATTAACACTCACACTACTCTAGAATAATAAGTCTGAGCTGGTGTGTGTTGTGCGGGTGAATCATAATGAAAAACTTTGCTGCAGTGTCTACAGCGTTTAATGAATTAATCTAACTAACTTGAGCATTACCACCAAATAAATTTGGCCATCTTCTAACCTCGTAACTAAAAAGAACTTATTACTCTGTGGCACTTTAACTTACTAAAAATCATCGTTCTAGAGTAATGATTAATCCACTTTGCATCTCTCATGAATTGGCTCAATGGGCACCATCCCCCAAAAGCAAAAATATATTCGCGTACCATCGTGTAACACCTCTCGAATCCATCACATCAGGTTTCTTCGCATTATTAACAAGATAAATAACTTTTTTATAGAATCATGCAATTAGATCGTTCATTTTACTAATATCGGACTACGAAATCAAAATTTACTGGAAATTATTAGCACTGCTGGGTCTTTTATATTCGTCAAAGCAGTTGATGAACACTAGCTAAATTACTGAGCCACCTATCCGCTTATATATGATTATCTTGAGACTTTTACAGGGAACTCAGTCTACATTTTAGTTAAATTATTGACCCTATTATAAATAATAATTTAAATTATTTCATTATCTGTAATAGAAACCACTAATAATTTAACTTTCTCACGTTCTTTACATAGACAATATCCATTTTGTATATATGCATACGTAAAACACAGTCACTTTTACATCATTTATGGTTAAGTTAAAGTCTTCCGGCATAATGTATGATGATGATAAATTAATGTTTCATTTAGATTTATAAAATGAATTTATTGCACAAACTTTTTGCAAGTACCATTAATATAATTAGAAGATAAATCTTTAGAGTTTCATGTATCAGATGAATTTTTGGCCTGTTGGAGTCGTTTATATAAGATCTTTATTTATTCAGAATTCACTACTTGAGTGAATTAATACTTTATCATTTCATACTATTTTTTATGTTTGGCTGGTCTTTTATCTTCTGTTAAATTCATTTATATATATATCCAATATAATAGTACTAGAACTGCCTATAATTTGTGCTATTTATATAGCGCTAAATAGTTGACTTTTCTTCACGTTAGAATCTGTACTACTACTGTGAGTGATAATTTTTTAATTTTTTCATGATAAACTAATTTATATTAATTCTACTTCATTTACCATTGTTTTTTTTATCAAAAATATCTATATCTTGAATACTAACCAAAATAATTCTATAAGTTTAAATATCTATAATACTTTTTAATTTATAACTCAAATTCCGTAGCATTATTTTTTAATAAATAAGATCTAGAATTAAAGCATCTGGACAAATTAAGGCGCATGCGCGCATGCCATTTAACGCAGGGGTCAAATTTGACGAAAATTCTGTTCTTCGTTTTTTCGTTATAAAATCAATCAAAAATAACGAAAAAATTCTTTATAATAATTTTCATTCTGTTAAGAATAATCTTGCTAAAAATTCTTTAGCTATATAAATGCTAAAACCTGGCATACAAAGGAAGATTGAAAACCACACCATTGGGTGAAATTTGAGAAATTTAGGAAAGAGGTATTCATAACCATAATTTATCGTACAATAGATTGAAGAAATACAAAATTAGCGAAAACAACTTAATATTTACCGAATAAAGTGAATATTTAAAAGCTACTAATGACTAATAAACATCAGTATTAATTTGCTGACCAAGAAATTTTTTTTTAAGTTCATCCAAGATCTAAGAAAGCTTGACTCAATCGAAGTAAATTATTTAGATCAAGTTTACTTGATTCATAATTTAAAAACATAACATAAGGGGAGGGACATTCTGTTTTTCATGACTCGGTTTCTGATGACGTCAATCGAATTTTTATTTTCTCTACAAAAAAATTCCGAAAGATGAGTATCTGATGTACTTTCAAAGTAGTTCCGAAAGAGATTTTTTTCAATTGTATGTTATTCACGGAACAATTTTAAAAAAATAATTCCATTGGTGTATATATTTATGAAAAATGAATATATATGAATATATACAAATTTTTTGTCCTTAATACAAGTCAATAAAGTTCAATTTCCAAAGTATTTAATTATCGATTTTAAAATTCAGTCTTTCAACGCTTTTAAAAATAAATTTATCACTACACTTATTAATTTCAATTTTTTTTAAAGCATCTGTAGATGAGTCCAAAAAGAAGGGTTTTCTAAATTATACTATACGAATTATGATTACGAGATTCATATTAAATTTTTTTATCTTTTGTGTTTGTTACAATTTAGTTTGTTGAACAAGAATTTGCTAAATTGAAAAATAAAGCAAATAATTATAGAAAAGTTCATTTTAATTCGTTCTTTTTATTTTGAAAAAATAAAAATTAAATCAACGAAATATACAATGGTCAAATTAAATGCCTATGATCGAGTAAATAAAATATAGGTATAACTTTTAATTTAGTAGAAGCATTCAACTGTAATTTCTACATTCGCTTCAACCAATTTCATGCAGCACTTTAAAGATTCATAGAATAATAATAGAGTTTTAAAGCAATACGGAGCAAAATATCAATTTTATCGTGTTTATAAAATTGTTAAAGACAATGAAAATACCCTAACAATGGAGAAAATAAAAAACATTTGCAACTATTATGAAAAGTTCTATGCTAAGTATTATTTTGATGCTATTTCCGCTATATATTATTGTAAAGTGGAATAAAGGTTTATATATATACTTTAATTATCACAAAGTTTATTTTTTTGTTATTTTATGTATGATCCTTCAATAAAAATTACTTAAAATCCTTGATTGCCCGCGCATTCAGCGACTTTTCGCTACCAAAATCTTTTGACAAATTTAACTTCCAAAAAAAAATTATTTTAATTCTTGTCATTATACATTCTTATATATTAAAAAATTATAATTAAATTTACACATAACGTCAATAAAACTAAGTTCCACTTTTAAAAATAAGTTCAGTGTTTAATAAAAGGCCAAATTTTATGGATTTTATGTATGGTGTGCTGAATTATATCGATGTATTCATTTAAAAAATCTTTAGTTACTAATTGTAAAAATATATAGCACTCCTCGAATATATTAATTATTAGAAAATAATAAAATAACTTAATAGTAAAATTTATTATTATTCAGATTATATAATAAATTTATAGATAGCCATAAAATCATAAAAACTCAGTTTCATAAAAAAATTTAATAGCTTATATATACGAGAAATAGTTATATAATTGCTGTTTTTGGTATAAACTTTACTTAAAAATAAATATAATATTTTACAAAAATTAATTATTATATAAGAAATTAAATATCACGTAAAATGATTAATTCTGTATAAGTTAGGATCTTTGATTAAGTGCCGTTCTAACAAGTTTAAAAGTAATCTTGATGCACCTAGCTAATATAGAGGTGTTCAATGATAATTTCTTACTTAATATATATTTTCATAAAATTTATACATTTTTTATACTTCTCTGGGCAACGTTAGTGCAAGAAAAACAATAGATAGATAGTAATAAACGTGATAAACTAAGAATAAATCTGCAAAGCGAAGATTAACGATTTGATACGATTCAATTTGAATCATCAAACATAAAGTTGAACGCGCATAAATTAAATGAATTCTTGTAAAAAAGATTAAATATTTTTTATAGCATATACTAGATTAAAACATTTATGAAAGATTACTATGTGTATTTGTACGTATCAATAATTCTCTATATTATCAACTAATATAGAGAACATTATTTAAAATAATAGAATTTTTTATATTATTTTTTCTTTAAATAAATGCATGTATAGCAACAAACAGTTTTTAGATGTGGTGAAATATTTCTAGGTGACTAGCTAATTTTTTTCTGATCGACAGAGAACTCGGAAGTTGTTCCTGTAACCTGCGCACAGTCTACCGAAGCAGGATTAACTTTTTTACGTTACATGAGTTTTGGATTCTTTTTAAGTGAATCATCCATAGATAAACTAAAACAGATTTATGATGAAAACAATAATGAATATTTAGACAATGAATCAAAAGAAAAACTAGAGGAAATGATGTTATCAAGTTATCTATCCGTTAGTGATCTAAAATTTATCATTAGTAAGTTAATCAATGATGAGATACAAAGAGAAATAGTGTTATGTGATCTTTTAAAGGGTTGCTGTTTTAATACAGAAGATTCTTTTGAAGATAAAGTGAGTCCGTCTGGTTTATTAAAATCATCACTTGAATTTCAAAACAACCCAATTAAAGATTGTGATTATAATCAAAATATCGATTATCCTTTGGGCTACATAGCCCATATAAAAGAAAGAAATGAGCGAAAGCGGTACTATAACATGATACAGAATACCGATTGTACTAATAAATCAAGGGACAAGGATGAAAATAAAAGTTCCTTAAGATATGAAGTAGCTACTATTTCCAAACAAATTTGGTCATTGGTTGGTTTTTTGACTAGCATTGTTGGATCTTTTGTGTTTGGATATTACGGTTCTATGGTTGCTTTTGAATCAAATGTATTTCGTGGTGTAGTCGGATTAATCCTGATGACGTTGGTTTTTATTGCTGAAATTTACTTTATTATAAAGACTGAGCACTTTTAAGACATTTTATATATATATTTAATTTAAATGATAATATATATACTTGTGATGTTTTAAATATTTTATAATAATTTTATGTTGTATTTTTTAATAGCTCAAGTTTTTTATTCAATATATTCTCTAGATATTTCATATGTAATTTCGATTTTATACATTGTGCGATGACGCTACTTCATTAAATAAATGATAAGGATCATATAAATATATTGAAATAAAATATTTATATGACTTATAATTGAAAATATATAATAATAAGCCGCTAATGGTAAGATATTCGTGAAATATAAGGTATTTATTAAATTTAGAGAATTATGTTTATATTAAATTCATTTATTTACGAGCATTATAGATTTAGAGCTTTAAATCAGATTTATATATCAATGTGGAAAAAATTATTAAGTCGTATAAAATATGGAATATTAAAAAAGTTCGGCTTGTAGTCAAAATAATTAAAGAATACGATAATAGAATTCTATAGTCGATTAAAGACAAAGAATGAACTGAATGTTCGTGTTTTAAAACTTTTGGCTATCAATTTCGTAAGATAATGAATAACCGTGTCATATCAATCAGAATCTTTTGTGTTAGAAAAAATAAATTCTTTTCAATAACACATATAACCTCTGTAGTAGTTTATTGTGATGTGATGTTTAATTATGTCCAACTTAAACATCATTTGATCCTGTAGTCATTTTAGAGTTATTTACTCATTTATTTGCATCTTGAGGTTTTCGATTATTATATTAGAGAATCTTAACCAACTAGACCCCTATTGTTTATAATACTATCCCCTACACTATTAATTCCTTTGACTTTACACTATAGTCAAATTCCCTCAATGGGGAATAAATTTTCTACCAGTGCCAAAGCATTCTCTTACATCCTCCTATTACTAGCTTAATCTATAATTTTTATAGATGTAATTACCACAATGTTCCCACTATGTTGGGACTGAGTAATATGAATTGCTACATATATGGAACTCGCAGACGAAGGTTTTCTGAGCACTAGTCTACTTCCGTTATGCCATCTATCTGCTTTCAACAGAAATTGGTAACACTGTAATTATCGATATAAAAGAATCTCTCAAATATTCATTATACAATGAATATTTATTCTGATGCGTAAAGTTTTAATATTAGATGTTGTTTCATTGTAATCAGTGTAACAGCTACAAGTCCTTTTCTGGTACTAGTATAATTTGTACAGTAAGTTTTTATTACGTAACATGGAACATTATCATAATTGTGAGCGAATAATATGCTCGAATACATTTTAATTTAAAGAGACGGGTTGAATGTCACTGAGGGACTCAAAATAGCATATGATACCAGTTATATGATAACTTACTTTTCACACCAACTGTTATTAAATATCTCACGGTTCGTGTCTGTGACATTATACGACTACCCCGCTTCATTAGATGAAAATTTTTTATTTTAGGCTGGTAAAAAGGCTTGATCCGTGATTTTGTCTATTCTCTAGTATTAGTAAGAGATTCTCAAATCTATATCTACTTCAATTGTGCTAATTTTTATATATACTTTGAGGATTTAAATCTTTATCAAGGAATAACTTAACTAATGGTGACTGAGCTAAGTTCTTTAACGCATGTGGCTGAATATATCTTATTTTATTTTTGATATATATAATTTTATGTTCAATAACATCACTTATACAACGCATGCTAAAGCTCAGTTTTCAAAAATATAATTTAAAGTAACTATATATTATTAAAATAAGGAAATTAAAGCATATAAAAGTTCTAACATTTTATAATCATTATATATTGGATTTTTAAACTACGATAAAAAAATGATGCAGAATAATACAAACAAATTAACAATACAATAATACTACTTATAAATAGGAATAAACATGATTTATCTAAAATCATGTAGGAAGGTTTCGAATCAAATAAGGAAGTTCGCTATTATGTGTATTCGAATAATGAGGCAAATAGTACATCCATATCTAGATTTGTTTTGTTATTTTAACAGTATCATATATTGTTTCAAAAAAACTAAAATTAGCAGGATTACAATAGCTACAATAACTACAATAACTACAATACCTACGAATGATGGTGTCACAAGATCAAAATTAAGTAGAACTGATAAGATCATCATAGGTGGGGTAGGTAAAGATCCTACAATATAGGTGATTGGCCTTACGCATAGAACTCATATAAAATTATTTTGTGATGCATGTTCTATTGCTATTGATAGATGAATTTTAGCATTTCACTAAATGCTAATAACTTTAGTAACTGTAGCGAAAAAGGAGGAGTTGCCATACAACTATAGCTGTTAAGCTATCTAAGGACAAGGAGTTGAGTCGTAAACTACTTGATGTAAGAAATGTTCGCTTCATTTTTATAGATAATGTTTTCGATGAGCGTTACGTCAAGAACGCATAATGATAGTTCGTCTGGTAGTTCTGCATATATTAATATAGGTGCAAAGAAGAGCCGTAAAATTTCTATTACAGCGTCAATGAATATATTTGGAATATATAATTTTATTATAAATGATGGTACAATAAATATTTTTAATTTAAAAGAATATTTGACTTAATTAAACAATAAATGTCAAGATATTTGAAATTAAAAATCAAATCTTAACTACACATATCGCAACAATTTATCACTTTTACGTTACTCGAGAAATCGTTAGTAATAAAAATTTCATTTTATGTAGAATACCTCCTTGTTCCCAATTCCTAAATTCTTACTTAAAATGTTTTATAAAGGTGGAAAAGGTTTGCTATTACAAAAAAATCATAAAATATTTTCAATTAAATATATTATTTAAAAACGAATTATTATAAAAAACCAGGAATGATTGTGATTCATTAGGTAGGAAAATGACACTACATATATTTCAAAATCATTCATTGTGAATCAAGTATGGTATAAAAGAATATTTACTTTCTGAATCAGTGAAATCAGTACACAAATTTGTCCATATTACATCATAATCTAAAATCAGCTTATTTTCAATATTATTTTCATTATATTTTTTTTCTATTTAAACATTAATTTTTCTAGTAAATCGAAAACAACTTTCATATGTAGATTAGACTTATAAATAAGCAAAAATTGCTTTTTTGATATTCTGAGCCAAGTGACGTTAATGAACGTGAAAACCCTATATTTAGAAAAAATGGCTGATATGTAATAATTGTTTTTGCTGATTGCTATATAAACCCGAGATACTAATGATAATAATAATAGTCGGTAACTATCGTTAAAATAATATGTCACGTGTTCTCACGTTCCGTGACAATCCCACCAGAAATGAGTTTATGGTTCTAACTCCATCGGATAGAGATGTAATAATGATCGCTTCGATCTACGACCATTTCTAAATTGGATTACTGCAGATCTTACTTGATCATCGTCTCCTTTTACAATCTCAGTAATTCTAGCCATTTTCCAGCAGTTTTTTGGACCCGCTTCCTAAACAATAACAATGTCTCCAATATTAGGCGTTTTATTTGAACATGACACTGTAGGGTTTACAATCGTTTTTGTAGCGTTCTCTTAAGCTTAATAGGTACTCGGATTTCCATAGATTCCAAAATTTGTTTAATAATTTGTTACCAATTTTCCACATTTTGATTATTTCGTTTCTATTTTCCTCCTTGAACAACAATTAGGTTGATGTCTTTTAAGGCATCTAACACATTTTCCTTTTAACATACTTTTCCTATCATTGAGCGTCGGGTATTTGATGCATTGATCGCTCCAATGTTCTCCGTAACAAAAGGCAAACAGAATACTTTTTGGATTTGATTCCAACTTATTTACCCGATTTTGATACATCGAGTTATACTCTCTTTTCTCATACCTATCAATTCCAGATCTTTCTCTCGCTTTTATCAACATATAACATATATCTTCCAATAATTCCAGTATCCAATATTCGTTTCCTTTATTCTCCTCCAGTTTCAGTATAAAGGGTTTAGGAAATTTTGATAATACCAATGGAACAATATATGAGTCCGAAATGTTTTGTTCATACAGTTTTATTTTGTTACGTGCCGTAAATATATAGTTAATTGTATACCGTAAACTACTTGTATCATTTGATGCTTGATTCATTTTTCTAATTTTTTCATAGAGTATCATTATCATCTCTCTCTCTTTTTGTCGTATCTTCTTTTCAATATCTCAATAGCAATTTTATAATTACAAGATTCAGTAGCTATGTTTGCAATCAATTTCTTTGGCTCTCCGAATAACACAGATTTCAGATAATAAAACTTAGCATAATCATTCAAATCTAAATTGTTATCGACTAGAACTTGAAAATTCTCCCAAAATTCACTCCATTTTTCTAGCGATCCACCAAATGTTTGCAGCGTGATTGATGGTAACCAAAACTGTGATTTTTCCCTTCTTTGAGAATTGGATCTATCCATATTCACGAGGGTTTCATTATTCTCATTTCTTATTTTAGTGCTGTTACTAAATTTTTCCTCATCCCGAGTATTTCATCAACTTCATTTATCATAAGTTGTGTATCAACCAATGACGTTCCCGAAATCATTGTCACTGATTGTACTACCATTACGTATAAAATCCGATACGTATTCTTTGTATAGATTGAAGATGCAAAGCAATTTTTTGCATAGAACAGCAATTCTTTCCAGATTTTTGTCGGTCTTAATTTCAGCTTCTATTTCTACAGCTAATGAATTTATTTTATTCTCTAATGCCGACAATAGAGTGTTAGTTGAGTCCTCCGAGTTATTTTCACAATCAGGCGCCATGTAATAATTGTTTTTGCTGCTTGCTATATAAACCCGAGATACTAATGATAATAATAATAATCGGTAACTATCGTTAAAATAATATGTCACTTGTTCTCACGTTCCGTGACAGATAGTTCCTTGGAAAAAAAGAGGAATTTTGCTCTGTGATGTGTGGAAGTAGTTTGCCGCCAAATAAGTAAAAAAAGTTCTGTAGATTTTCTAGAATAAATTTTTTTTAAGACTAAGAAAATAGAGAACTATTTTAATATATTCCTTTTTCTTATGTATAGAGTAGGTGTGCTTTTTATAGGCTAAAAAACCACACTTTGTACATTGAATCAAAAAAAAAATTAAATATAATTCCGAAGAGTTGACAACCACATTTTTGGATTACAAAATGTTTATTAATCATATATAAGCATTAGTTATACTGCAGCGAGCCTTTATAAAATTAAGGCTAAATAAATACTTTACAATAAGCTCATCAAAACAACATTTATAGATCAAAGAAATTAAAATCAGACGTCATTGTTTTGTTTAATTGTTCCCTTTTATATATAATTACCATTTTATTGTATGATTGATAAGCACGAAAAAACAAAATAATTTTTACAGAGCGAATAAGTCAACAATATGATTTACGTCATAGTGTAGTTAAGTGATCGACAGTATTTTTTATATGTATTAAAAAAATTTATATAACTCTTATTAAAATAATAAGATGATTGTTACATCATTACTTTAAAAATGTATGGCAGTTTCTAGGCACAACAAAAATTTGATATTTCTTATGATTAAATAAACCAGTCTTCCTTACTTTTTTGGCATAATGTTACTTTTATTTAATATAAGATACGAAACTTTAATATTGTAATGTGTTATCGTTATTTTGAACTTCATTATTCTATAACTATAAATATTATAAATTTACCACCTCTTAAGTATTATTTTGTACTGATAATACTATTTTAACTATTATTGGATATATAGAATGTGAGAAATGGCATATTAATCTCTAATCGTGTATATTATGGCATGTATGACGATAATTTTCGTTATTATGTATTAGAGGCAAAATTAAAGGACTTAGATAGCTTACTTACAGAAATTTTATTAAGTAAATTTTTGTGTATTGAAGCTTTTTAATATGCATTCTTAGAAGACATATAGATAAACGTATGTAATTGAGCAATAACTAAGTGCATAAGCTCACTCAACAATTATTTATTGATTTAATCATCATATTTGTGATTCTAAAAATGATTGTGCGCCGATTATCAAATATATATATATATATATATGACCCAAGAGAGTTTAACTAACTATAAAATATTACGCTACAAAATAGTAATAATCAATAGAATATTAATTAAGCTCTCTAATGATTAAGCCACTCGATATAATGATGCAGTATAAATTAAATTGTAAAGATAGCGGAGTATAAATACTTAATTCTTATACAATTAAAGTAATAATTTAAGTTTAATATCTACTAATTAATTTATGCAATTTTTTTTATTTCGAATAACTCTTTAGGGATAGCATATATGTAAATTAATTGTATAACCTCTAATTCGTTCTGAGTTTTTAGACACCCACACCTATAAATAGCTAAGAATGGTCGCTAATTATATATCATTGTTAAATTTAAAAATTAGAAACCACTGGCATATCAAACAGTCTAAAATCATATATTGATGATTTAACAACGTCATAACACTATTTCCTTAATGTTCCTGTATTTACACAATCTACTGTACATAATATTTCATCAATTGAATGTCAACTTAAGTTTTAAAGAGCATACAGCAAAGTCTTTTAGCAAAAATATAGGCTAGGTGGGGTATTTTACGTGCTTGTTTCAAAAAAATCATGATTTTGAAGTTAACTTTATATATCATAAAATTTATTTCGTAGAATTTTTCATGTATTTTAATATTTAGGTACTAAACTCTTGTATGGTTTGTAGCGTCATTCTTCGTTGCGCTGTCAGGTCCAAAAACCATAACAACAATACAAAACAATTTGTTAGTACAATAGTTATTCAATGCTTAAGTACTACTAAAGCTAAACATTAATGTGACTTAATGACGTCGTAACTGTTGCACGACACATTAATTCATCTATGATTTATATTAATCCATTTAATAAAATGAATAAATAATAAATTAAACGTGGCATTATCACTTGGTTAAATTATTCGTATTTAGCTTAGTTTGCTAAATGCGAACGCAGTAAATAAATCTTCGCCAACATTAATATAAATATCTAAGAATTATTTTTTATAAATGAATTGAACATCTGTATAAAAATTTTAAAACAATTTTCTTTTCATTAATATTTGATAAAAACCATATTAATTTTTTTTTTCTTTTACCATTAAATATTTTGTAATAAAGTATGCTTGATCACTATTTTTAAATACCGTGACTGCTGCAACATCATTACATCTGTATGATGTCGTGGCTTAATTTTAGCTTAAGGTGAGTTTTATACAAGAGAATAGTTTATTTTAATTTAATAAGACGAATGTGATTTATGACATATAGAAGAGAAGGGTCAGGTCTAACGAGAACTCCAGATGTATGTATTTCTATGTGTAGCTGAGACTTTTGTGTTATAACTTATAAGACAAGTCTTTGTTGTTTTAGTGAACCAGAGTAGTAAACTATATGACATTAATCCAGTCCAGTATTTCATTTTTTAATTTATTAGTGATAGCGTTAGAAGGTCATTATGCTCACGCTTAAAATATCCGTAAAATAATATCCCCCTTTATGGTATATTTTTTATTGATTTTAGACGAAACCCATTTTCTTAAGATACAATGCTGGGCATCAATATCAAGTACCGATACGTACAGTCATTATGTTGTGAGTTTTGTTTGATAATCCCTTGTCAAAATGATGATATCTCTTTAATAGAAATATTATGGTCCTTATAATATATACCTTAAAAGACAACAAGATTATGGTATTTGAGTTTATATATGTATATTAGCTAAGGACAGATACGTAAGATTATTCATATTTGTCCTAAGTCAATTACTAAAATACATAAAGATTTAGCTTAATTTAAAAATTATGTATAATATTAAAAGCTGGAAAAACAAAGTACTTCTATCTACAGCTGGCCTTTAATATTTCCTCAATTTTAAGAATATTTAAAAACGGTTATTTGTGTATGTTTAGACTAGATTTTATGTAGATAGAGTTAAAATACATAAAAACAAGTACGGACACAACCATTCTAAAGTTTGTTAGAGTATTAAAAATGATCAAACGAAGGGCACATAATATGATCTATGATGTCGTTTATTTAAGTACCATATGTAAAAAAAGGTATCAAAACTATATTATATAAATATGTCATCATATTTTTCTGAATTTTTTGTATCTGTTCAAACGCTATACGTCCTCTTTACCTGATTAAACTGAGAAATGGTAATATGTTCGACAAAGTGAAATAAACATTTTACACACTAAGCGTGTTATTTTTGCTACGAATTCGGTTGTTTAGGATTGTGCTAGTAATTATTAGGTATTCTATGAATTTACTAACATAATATCCTTTTAAGGTTATAACTAGTGTAACCATCCTACATATTTAGTGATATTGGTTCTAAGGAAACTTATGTATTATGGTAGATATTTTGGGAACTTTCCAATTATTCTGCCTTCTATATATGCTAAACATATCACAAAAGCGATTATTTAAGAAACATTATTTAGATTTTTTGAGTTCAAAATTCTTTATATTTAGTAATTAAATGTATAAGTTAATGAAAACAGAGAATTAGAGTTATAAAATATTGAGATTAAACTGCACTTTTCGATTCATCATATGATTATAAAACAATGTTAAAACATGCATTAGATAACATATAAACAAGCATAAAAAGCAATTCTTACTCTAACAATAAATAGAGTTGTAAGTAAAAAACAACGATACCACATGTATGTAATAATAAGGGTTTTTACGTTATTTAACGCAATACGGAAGATATTACACGGCTATAGTTGTTATAGTTAAGAGGAACAAAGTTGCATTAATTATCATTAAATTATCGTGATTTATTAAATTACAAAAAGTGCAATAGAAGAAAAGTGGGGGTGCTTTAGAGATTAATGTTCAACTATAAATTTTTATCCATGATTAACTTTAGAAAAAATGGCTGATAACCAAACAAGAAATCTTTACGTGTTTATTATGAATCGATATTCGATATACGTAGATTTGAAGCCTTTCTCTGCATAAAATTTGGTACTGTATGATTTTTAAAATATGTTAAATTTTAGGCAGCAAGCGGAAAATTATTAATATGCCAACAAAGGATGTATATTATTCGGCTTTATATAGAACAATGACATTACTAAGAGTTATTTTATGTACTACAATTTTATTAATTATATAAAAGCATTGATAGTAATTGTTTAAAGCGAAAAACAGATTTACTTTACTACATTCTAAATGCTATAATTTTACAATCTGATTCCTTTTTAGTTACGAGGTTAAACCCATGGCGCAGCTTATTAGGCTGTGAAGTTCAAGCTGGTCAGACTTGCTTCATTAAATGCTGTAGGCACCTCAGTAGAGTTTTTTGATCATATTCCAACCACGCTACATCACATACCAGCTTCGACTTTTTATTCTACAGTAGTGTGGGAATTTAACCCACTAAACATTCTCGTTTTGAGGCGACTCAACCCCTACAATATCCATCTATTGGACGTTGGATCTATAGGAATCACCTCAACAGAGGCAGGTATTTACTATCGTACCCTAGAAAATCAGCACTGGATTATCTCCTCATATCAGGCTCCCTCCCACTTTCAGCATGTACTATAATTTTTTTTATATGACATGCAATTACCATAGTGTTCCTACTAACTTAGGATTAAGGGATACGATAGACCGGAGACAGTGGGCAGCACCAGGATTCAAACTCGTGACCCTTGGGGTCAGCAAGCCAAGCCTATACCACTAAGCCCATCTGTCCGCATATTTCACAATCTGATGCAAACGGGTGTAACGACGACTCGTATAGTGTCGGAGAAGAACGTTCGAATAATCGCGTGTAGTATCTTTAAGCATTGTATCATATCTCTCTGCGCTATTAATATTACAATGAGCTACGAATTAATATAAATTTGATATTTAAACATATGAATTTAATTTTTTTGCTATATTATTATTGTATGAGGTGACTTGCGGAATATATAAGGTAAATATAAAAATATCACTCTTATTGTAATCATGCTGATATTTTCAATATCAGATTAAAGAGATATTTCTGCTAAAATTATGAAATCACATATATCTTATGGTTATTTTAAAAAAATATAATACTGGATTTAAATCTTTATTTATTGTAGATAAGAATAAAAATAATTATGAAACCTGAATGAAATATCTAAATTAAAAAAAAATGCCCTCTTATTGAATTATACAAACTAGATAGCAAAACAATTATTAATCTACGAAAAAATATAATTGATATGGTCAACAATTTCATCGTTCTCTATTAATCATGTTAAATTAATCATCTCAAAAGTCAATGTATTTGTTTCATTCTTTGCTACACCGAACAGTATAAATCAATTTTGTGTTCTTGCCCTAGTCCAAAAAAATTTGATTTAAACTATTATTATATATTGCGACATTAAATATTCCATAAATTATAATTTACATCCTTAAACATACGTGTAATTAAATATTTGTTTTATCTATTCACATTATTATTCAGTGTTAAAGAAAATTTCACTTTAACAAAGAGTGTTTTAGTGAAGACCTGACATATATTAATATCTTAGTCCATCTTAAGAATTACGATTTAAACATTTAATCAACAATCATTAGAAAATGTATTTATACTGATCATTAATTCAGTAAATTTGGTAATTTTTAATAGAATCCTAGGATTTTGCAAAAAACTAGAGTATTATTCCAAATATCCATTATAACATTAAAAGTAAAAATGAAGGATGCAATCATATATCACTATTTTATACTAGTAAAAATGCAGAAAGGTGTTTAATTAAGAAAAGTAAACTTTTTTGAGAAGGATCTAAATTATGAAAAACGTTTTTAATATAATGTTTTTAGTTATGTGGATAAACTGAGGCGCAATTTATTAGCCTGCAAAATTCACGATGGTCAGACTTGCCTCTTTAAACTCTGTAGACATGGCAGGAAAGATATTCATCGTAATATATACTCATAAACAAGCTCGGAATTGAGATCCCTAATGGTAGTGTAGCAGTTTAAACCACTCAGCATTGTTGTGTTAAGATAAAAGCACCCCTACCTTACACATCTACTACACGGTGGCTCAATGAGAAACACAAACAACAAATACAGAAATTTGCTCTCGTTTCATAGTGCATAAGCACTAAATTTCACCTTCCACTAGGTTTTTTTCCACTACAGACATAAACTATAATTAATAATAGAAATATGCGATCCATATTGTTCGTAGTAACTTAGGATTGAGGGATACTAAAGATTACAAATAGTCGACGATACTGGAACTTGAACCCGTGACCAAGCGGTTGGATAGCAATAGCTTACACTCCTAAGCCGTTTTTTCCGCATATAGTTAAAAATATTTTTTAACAATGAACTTTGATGTAGATATCTCAGACGAATTATAATAAAAACTAGTAGATATTTATTTAACCACAACTAAACAGAGTTTTAAGAAACATTGTAGAACATCTTTATTCAAAATATTTTAATCTAAATTGCTTAATTACATTCAAATGGAAGTATTGAAGTGGAAGAATTTATCATAATCATTACTTTTTTATTAACTGTGTAATACCTTTAAAAGCCCGATATGTATTAGATTACACCTGAAATACACATCAAGGGTGCAATAAAATATATTAAACAGAAAATATTTAAATTTTGTACAACTTGGACTAACTTCGAACAGGAATTCAACAATTCGCTAAGAGCGCACAGATGCCTTATTATAATAGGATAGTACATACTTACCGGGTTTTGCACATTAGGTTGCGAATTATGACGCGGAGATTGCGATTTGTAACAAACGAGATTACGAAACATGATGCGGTAGATTACGATTTGTGACGAAGTAGATTTGCGAGATTTTTTTTTCTAATGATGAGTCATAGTAATGATTGTGACACAAGAAAATATATCAAAACATCGAAAAATATTTGAGATATAATAGTGAAGAATCTTATTATGGAAGGTGATACAATTTCCAATGCAGTCAGACTACTTGGACTACCTGAATCTACTGTAAGATATGTTATTAAGAAATATGAAGCGCTCCGAACATCTGAATATGGAAAAAGCAATTTAAGCCGTTTTTGGAACAAAATGAACACCTGAAATTGAACAAAAAGTAAAGCACAGTACTGAAGACAATTGCACAATTACGATTGAGGGTATTGTGTAAAAAATTCAGATTGATGTTCACCCAACGGACTGTTTGGAGATGGCTCAAAAACATGGGTTTAACGTGGAAACTTACACGGCCTATACCGATTAGGCGTAATGAGCATGACATCAAATTAGAAATGAGGTCTTATATAGAGTGATACAATCAATCTTTTCCCCATGTAAGGTATAACAAATTTATCTCTGTTGACGAGAGTCCCTTTAAGTTACACATTCTCAAATCTCATGGTTGGGCTCCAAGAGGATGCACACGCAACCCAGTCATTTCAAATAACAGAGGTAAAAAATATCACAATGATCCTAGCAGTTTCAGGACAAGGCGTTGTAGTATCTGAAACCTTTGTTGGTAGAGGTGTATATACAACAACATTTTAATCCTTTTTTAAAACATGGCAAGAGAAGTTGGTGATGATGAAGATTATACATTGATAATAGATAACGTAAGAAACCATCATAGTAAGCCGGAATTTTATGAAAACATTCCTTACCAAGATTATTTATTTACCAAGATACGGGCCCATCCCTAAATCCTTGTGATGAGGTCTTTGCTTTGATCAAAAATAGGATCAGAAAAAGCTCACAAATCCGAGGTCTAAACATGTTAATCGATAAAATGGCTGAAACTGCTCAAGCTGTAACAATGGAAGAGGTTTCTAGAATAATTATGCACTGTGAAAGTTTGAGTCCAAAGCGTCTCAACCTCGAAGATATACCTATGGAATATAAATTTATTTCTTTAACCTAATATTTAATATATATATATATATATATAAAGTATATAATTTATTTATTATTATTATAATTATATAATATATGTTTTACTTGAACATCTAAATTCTTCTGCGTCAACAACATACCTCGTCATAATCGTAATCTATTGCGTCATGTTTCGCAATCTCCGCGTCACGAATCGCAATCTAATGCGCAATACCCGGTACCAGCCTGTCAGTTTTTGAGTTTGAGGTCCGCGGCTTATCCCTTTTTAAATATTACATATCCTTTAATTCTAAAGTTGCAGGAACACAACAGTAATTACATGATTCTATTATAGAAAAGTTTATTGGACAATGGCACGATAAAATTTTCGCCGAATGTGCGCGCGTGTGTTTTGTTTTTACGCAAGATGGATTCTAATAATGCTCTAAAAAAGACTATACTATTGTAGAAACAAAAAGTGGATGTTTAAAAATTATTTATAAGGAGTACTGCTACGCCACAGATAAAAAAATACGTCAAGTCAATTGTGGATATGTGACAATAGGTCCTGAAAAAGAAGTCTAATTACTCGTCCTCACAATCAAAATGAAAATATTGAAGAGAAGTGATTTCATAATCACATCGTTTCAGAGCATGACATTGAGAAATTGATATATAATGATAAAAAAGAAAATTTGTTGAAACAATTCAGTATCCTACTAATAAAGTTTATTCATTGTCAAATATGAATAAAAAAATTGGTGAAATCCCTCTAATATGAAAAAAACATCCTGAAAGTTTATACAGAATATCATAAAAATAAAATGTATTGATATTAATATTGATACAAATTTGAGTTAGAATAAACATATCCACATATTGAAACGAACAATTTTGCATTTGTGACTCTGGCTCTTGTTCAGAAGACAGGATAATATATTTTTCAGCGGACACCAATATATGTCTTCTCAACCTCTTTAACACATCCAAATGGATTGCCGACTATACAATCAAAGTTTTACCCAAGGAATTTTACATGTTGTATACCATTAATTGTGTAATATTTGCATAATATTCCCACTGATTTACGTACTAATGGTTAACAAGTCTGAGGAAAGCTACAATAAGGTTATTGACATTATGTTTAGAAAAAACGTGAATTGAGCTTTCGAAAAAAGTTATTACTGACTTGGAAGTTTTCTCAATATAATGCTTTTATAAAAACATCAAAGAACAATAGAATTTTTTCTGCTTATTTCATTCAAGTAAATGCATTTCGAGAAAGGTTCAAAAAACTAGTTTTATCAAAAAACTATCTTTAATTTCCAGATTCTAGGTTATTTGTACAATTTTTATCATCAATAGCATTTATGCCATAAAAAAATGTGAAAACCGAATTCAATAAGCTAAATGCTAAATCCCAAACTTTGGAAATGCAAAATTACTTTCGTTATTTATGTATTTAAAAACATTTTTTTACGATAATCAAAGTATGAAATAACATCTACTAGGCTGACGACAGAGTCCTGAATAATGTTGATCTTACCTCGAATAAAGCTGAATTATTCAAGAGACATTTTTTAATAAGATTTACTAATTGAAAAATTAAAAGAGAATCAAAGTCTTGTAGAGCAAGATATAAATTATATCATGTGATTATACTTAAAATTCAAAAAAAGATTGTTTATTATGCTAAAAAACATGGAAGAATTCACAAAAAAAAAATTGAAAACTATGATTTGTTTACTTAGAAGCTATTGCTAAATCATAAGATTGAAAATTAAACTACTTTCTTTATAATAATTATAAATTTATATTTTTTACGGATGTATAATTTGTCTAATTTAGCAAGAATCTTCAAAAGTTCGGCGAATATCCGCCTCACGGTTTTCTTATCCTTTAATTCTATGGTTGCAGGAACACCCCAGTAATTACATGTTTGTATTATAGATTTTTTGATAATTTATCATACTGTTAGTTGAGAAAAAAACGTTATATAAGAGGGTAAAATCGAGTGCTGGTGCGCTGTTAGCAAATTGTTACTTCTTTTAAAAAAATCTTAAAAGGGAAACTAGTATCTAGTATGGGGAGTAGATAGCTCAAGAACAGGAGTGTGTATTTCGTTAAAATCTCGTAAAAAATAATTAACCCAAAGTATGTTAGTTCTAATTAATAAAAATAACTTTTTAGCCGTGCATACAGCGTTTCAGTGAAGCAGGTTTGACAACCCTGAACTTTATAGTCCAATAAGTCGCACTTTTTTACCTTGTAAACAAAGTTAAATCACAAAGTTGGCAACATAAAAGTATCTTTAAAAAATGATAAACGAAAAAAACTAGATGGGATATATATGAATAGAACTAAAGCTATTCATATATACGAAAAATAATTCTAAAACACTATTTCACATTTGTTCAGTTACCAGTTTATAAATTACAAAACTGTAGAGATTTTCGAAAAATTTGTTAAATCTGATTTAAAATCATTAATTAAATCAAATTCGAATATCTTAACGGATTATATCAAACGTAAGATAAAACTCAAATATAACCAAATTTTAGATCTGTCTGTGTAAAGCAATAAGCGGTTCTTGCTTAGGATTATGACAAAAATTCACACACCAATAATGTTGAAACATTAATAAAAGTAGGTTTTTTGTTGAAAGATCGGAGAAATAAGATCCCCGATTGTTAATGAAGAAACATTTGCGTAGCGTCCTAAGAGATTTAGTAACTTGATATTGTTAAATTTTCATAAAATTTATTTCCATATGATATTATAATTCAAAATAGTACTCTTCTTAATGTAATGACTACCATTATACAGTGATTCTTTAAAATAAATGATTCGTCTTTTGTATACATAATCGAAAACGATTTTAAATGATCTTTTTATTGGTCGAATATTAGCTGGCAGATTTTTTAAGTTATGTAAATTTTATTTTTAAATGTTATAAATAAGAAAAACTAATTATTAAATCCATTCCACATTTTGCTTATGAAATTTTGGTAAATTCTGTGCCAAGAACATTATGAGAATATTTATAATTACTTTGATAATTTAGCATCATAAAAAAAATTATTAATTGAAACACGTATATATATATATATATACAATAATAAGATATGTAATGATAGAGTTTAACAATGATAGTGGAATTACATCAAGTGTTGTAACGGTATGACATTAAATTATGCATATATATACTACTAAACTATTATTCATTTCTTTCCATTTCTAATGCAATGCTTTCCCAAAGATAAGAAAAAAAATTTTTCCATGATATTTTATATTTAGGATTAATATCGTGATCTACAATAGAATCAACACAGCTAAAAAAGATTTTTTCGAATTGCTAAATAATAGTAAATAAATATAAAGGAACTTAGATGTATAAAAAATAGGTTAACATTCAATTCCTCCAACTTCCTTGGCAATACTCGGTAATCACGATTTCGACGTATGTCGTGGCACGCAATAGATGTATGTCGTGGCAAGCTTTCTCGCATCTACAATCTTGAAATTCTTCATAACCTAAATTTTGCAGGTATTTGTTGTTTAAAAAATCATCAAGAATATATAATGTATTTTTACGTCGAAAAAACGACGTTTCTCAGATTTCGAGAACATGTCCATGCTAGAAGAATGTATAAAAATTCTGTTCTTACATACATTTTTAATTGAATCATTTATTTATTTATTTTAAATTTATTTTTACGACACCTGTATACACAAACAGTGGGAATTCCAAAATACACATATTCAATATTATAACACCGACAATGTAATATAATTTAACATATAAAAAATAAACAAGTGTTTTACAAGATTCATACACGTCTTTAATTAAAAATTATGTAAAAAATCTGGAATTAATGGACTAATATGTTAATTTTAAAAGTCAAGCCAAAAACCTAGCGTCAACTAAATTCTTAGACATAGTATTCCTGGGAGAGTGGCGGAAGAATTGACCTTTAACCGAAAAATAATGTGTAAACGTATATTTATTACTTTAAAATTTGAAGGTTGAATGTTTGTTCTTTTGTGAGCAACTCCAATTCGCTTACAAAAATCGTCTAATGATACCTTATCATCTAGGTTATATATGATCGTATCAAGTTGATCGATAATCTTTTCAGCGTGTTTATATAATGCTTCTGTAGTAGGAAAATGTTTATTAAACATAGTTTTGAAATGATCATTATAGTTTGATAATCTATAAATATTAATTAAATAATTCTATGGAATCATTAGAAAGAGATGGAATAACATTATAATAAGATACGAAATAATTAATAAAATTGATAATATATTAGTAATATACATGAAAAATACAATTTCGCTAAAAATTACGTGTGAAATAATAAAACAGGAAAGTTTGCATGTTTTATTCTGCTAGAATGTTGTATATGAGACCATGTACTCTGTATCAATATTATATCTTTGGTCTGCAACTTATATATTACTTTCTTCTTTCCCCGAAAACGTGCTAACCAACTTTTAAATCCTTTTATTATCTTACTATTAGTATTTTCTGACATTAATAAAAATCTTAAATATCATAAAGCCTAATCTAATACAGCTTAGTCATACTTTAGGATTATTACGAAATCATATCTGATATTATCGTTTTATATATCATTTTCTATTAAAATATTACACAATTTTAAAAGTTGTCTTTATTTAATATGTTATCTAAGAATATAACAGCTACCACAATTTACATTCATATCTTTATTATCAGTAATATTGCTTCTTTTTTACGTTTATCGATAGACGCAATAATAAAGGTTAACTGGCATGGGAACCATGTCTACAAACATTTAACTTAAAACTTATGATTTTATATTATTATAAATTTTTGAACAGACTACATTTGTATTATTTTAAAGTATATATAATAAATTAAAATATTTTAATGATAACTAGTCTTAATATATATTTACAAAGGTGATTTACTCATTTAAATAAACAACTACAATATGATTATTTTTATCAAATAGCGACAATAGCTGATTATTAAAATATTGACTATTAACACATCAAAAATCCTATTTATGATTATAAATATGTTTCGCAACCCTAATGTGAACACTGTAATACTATTTATAAATAGGATTAATAATAATTATATTAAATAACAATAGTAATGAAATGGTGTGATTTATACGAATAGTAATAAAAAGAAAGCTCTATGAAGAGAAATGTTAAATATATAAATGATATATTACATATATTTAATATGTTGCTGTTTACAAACAGTTTATTAAAAGTTAAACCATTACATTAAATTATGTAGCTAACTAAGAAAATCAAAAATATGACTAACAGTAAGCATGAATTGCTCAGTGTACATAAAAATATTACGTATCACTGTGTATATGTATGGAAATAATTTTTTACCACTAAGAGTAGAGGGTTCAAGGACGCAGAATCTTATTTTAATTGTTAAGTCAATTCGAAGTGATGTTTTTTGTAGATGGTGTATCTGTATTATATAATAATAATTTTTATTACTTAGTTTTACATTAGTCGTTATATTAATAATTTTTTTTAATATTTCGTTAGTTAGATATGAAAGATTATTAGATAATTTATATTATTAATTTTGATGATTATTAAATAATTTGCATTGAATAATTTTTTTCTTTATATTTTTCCATTGCATAAATTAAGTAAATCGATATCATAGACTAATTATTCGTAATTAATTATACTATAATATACGGTCAAACACGGATTACAAGATAATCCGAAGTCAGAATATTGAAACCATATTTATGAATTCTACGTAAGTAAATTTTATTGTTTTATAAGATGATAAATTAAACAGTTATAACTGTTTATAGTAATACTGAATGTACAGTTATGCGTATCTTTCATGAAATGAAAACAAAAAATAAATATCGGGTTTTTTATCCAAAGTCGAACAAAAAAAATTTTATACGAATAAAAAATATTTTATTTTTATAATATAATGATTTTGTATAATAAATAAAAACAAAATAATAAAACTGTAAAATAAAATTAAATAAATTAACCTCTGCATATGTTTTCAAGGATGAGAGTCTAACGAAGGTTGTTTTTTATGTAGAAAACAATTTTTAAATAATATTCATCTTAAAACACATCGTTCTGTCGTAGCATGTATTGTTAATTTCTTAATCCAACTGTGTTGAAAAGAAACATCAGAGCAGATATTTACACGAATTATGCAAAATCAGGGTGATCATTCTGACGAAATATTAGAGCTATAGTTATTGACATGATAGTAAATGAAGGAAAGTAAATGAGTAAAGTTGCAAATTTGTTAAACATATTGAAGTCAACACTAAGCGGTATTGTAAAAAATTATAGAGGAACAGGAATTTCTGATGAAAAGATAAAAGGAGGAGCAAGACATGTAAAGTTGACAGATTTATTTAAACAAGATATTCTAATGCTGTGGAAGATGACTGTACAACTTCAATTGAACGAATGATTGTAGCATTCAATAAGGATATACACATATCTATTGTATGGCGATAGATTAAATCATGGAATATAACTTAGAAGATTAAAAGGCCGATTCCTCAAAGCAGAAACTGTGAAGCCATCAAACTTGAAAGAAAGTCATATGCGGAGTGGTATACTTATGTTCCAGTAGATGCCAGGTATAGAAAAGTTATTTTTGTCGACGAGAACCCTTTTTCGTCACATATGCTTAGAAGTCACAGAAGAGCATTAAGAGGGCGTACTCCAACCAATGTAGTATCGAATGCTCGATGTAACGATGCTACTTGCAGTCGACACTGTCAACGTAGTACACTGTTAGGTAGTATTTGAAAATGTGAACACCGAAATTTTGCAGCATTTTTTAACAGCTATTTTAAACATCCTTGAAGATGATGGATATATTATTGTTATGGACAATGTATGTTTTCATTACTCCAATCAAAAGTTCTATGATGAGTACCCATATGAGATTCATTATCTTGCAAGATATTAAACTTTTTTTAATCCTTGTGAAGAGGTGTTCTCCAAAATAAAATTAAATGTGCGGAGTCCTGATCCAATCCATGGTAGAAATTACCTTCTACGAAGAATGAAGGATGGTGCAAATATTTTATAGGAAAGACAATTGAAAAATTATTTTTAACATGCGGAATCATTTTTCGTTAGTTACTCTTCACTTGAAGACATCGGTAGAGAATAATGTTAGATTTTATTATTTTTTTTTATTAATTATATAAAATACATTATATCATGAAAATCAAAAGTTTTCTATTAGTATAAAAATTTTTTTGTTCGACATTGGATGCAAAACCCGGTATTTTAATTTATTTTCATTTTAAAACCGAGTTATTAAAATAATATTTATTATGTTAATCTCACTCGTCGAATTTAATTTAGAAATCTACGAAATAGTTATTCATTTGTGCATGTCATCTGAAGTATTATTGGCACTCCTGAACGACTTTGACTGTGGTCCCTGCGTTTTCCTGGACTAATCCTCTAATCCCCATTACGAGCGAAAAAAATTAATTTGATAAAATTCATATTTAAATTTGATAAAATTCATATCTAAATTTGATAAAATTCGGATATTTGTTCCAATATATGCTTCATTACATATATACAGTCCCTTCCATAAATTTCATGCCATAAGAATTGATTCAGACGGCTAGATAAAGTTGTTGTCTAAAAACCACCCATTCAATTAATTTTATGCTTAAAATTTATTAATTATATGCTTAAAATTTATTAATTTATGCTTAAAATTTATTAATTATATGCTTAAAATTTATTAATTTATGCTTAAAATTTATTAATTATATGCTTAAAATTTATTAATTTATGCTTAAAATTTATTAATTATATGCTTAAAATTTATTAATTTATGCTTAAAATTTATTAATTTATGCTTAAAATTTATTAATTTATGCTTAAAATTTATTAATTTTATGCTTATAATTTTTCCATCAGCATTCAACATTGTTTGTATGTACTCCTGTATTAGTTTCTCTTTGAAATTTTATAGAATTGTTGAAAACAAACTGTCGATATAGTGGGCCAAATGGCATATCTTTGATATTATGGTACTATGGCCATTTATCACAGTGAATAATCCATCCTGGTTGTATAAATATTTCTGCGTAATAGATAAGGGTACTTTCAGTTCAATCTTAAACCAAAACAATAAATTTTTTTTTATTACGTCATAACCACCGAAACCCCGACGGTGGGACGTTGAACGTTGAATAAGCCATCTACCTACTTCATTTTTAGTTTTTGCTATTAAGGATTCATCATTTTGCACAAGATGATTATGCTGACCAATTAAGTATTCAATGTAATCAGTTTCTCTGTACAAATGTCTCTAAAATACTAATATCATTAAATGGCAGTTATTTCGCTTAACAAAAATTCCTTTGTGTCTTATTTTTTCCCAGTTTTCTCGGCCCTCCATTAGTAGCATATTCAAAAAAAACCCGTTTCAGAATTTTCAAGGAAACTTCCTGCTCATAATGCTCTTTTTTTATTTTGCAAGCTTGACATCTATATAGAAGTTAAAACCGATATTTTATAATAATCATTTCTCATTCAAAAATGATCGCATTTAAGTGGATATCTAATAATTTTTTACTTCTTAAATATAAAATTGCAATCGGACCACATTTGATATACGCCCCCCTTTAAGCCTAATTCAGGCAGGGGATTATCATGGCACATTAAGCATTAAATTAATCACTGTAGTGACACCAATTTAATCCGCAATGATTCCTCCGATGAGTGCTCTAGAATACATATTTGAAAATAAAGAGAATTCCATCAAATATTTTATTGAAAATAATGTTTTTCAGCCTCCAAACATATGTGAAAAATGCAATTACGACAATTTTTCACAACACAGGAAAAACTGGAGATGTTGCAGGAAGAATTGTAGAAAAGATATTTCGATATTGGATAAAACATTTTTCAAACACTCCAAACTGAAAATTAATGCAATACTCAAATTATCTTATTATTGGTTAGTTGGAGTGAAGGAACTTGATTTGATAAAAATTACTGGCCATTCTTCCCAGACAATCACAAATTATTGTCATTATTCAGACAAATAGTTTATGACAATCTAGATTTTTGAAGATATTATTATTGTCGGCGAAAATATCATCGTTGAAATCGACGAATCAAAATTTTGCAAACGGAAATACAACCGAGGTCATGACGTTAATGGAGCATGGGTACTTGGTGGTGTAGAAAGAACTCCAGAAAGAAAATTATTTCTTGTTGAAGTTCCTGACAGAACAGCAGAAAACATTAAAAGAAATAATAAAAAACGCATTCAATTATAATAACTAATTGCTTCAAGAGTTATTCTACATTGCATAACTACTATCAGCATTTAACGGTAAATCATAGCATTGAATACGTTGATAGTGTTACTGGAGCACATACGAACACGACTGAAGGTACATGGGAAGCTATCAAGTACAAAATTTCACCCAGAAATAGAACATCTTCAGTACAAGACGATGGCACTGTTTCTATGGATGGAATCAATGAATTCATCTCTGAATTTTTAATGGAGGAGAAAAAATGGAAATGATTTGTGGAACGGTTTTATCGGTGCTCTTCAAGTAGTGACGTATGACATCGTGTTAGACTAACTATCAACTATTACATACTATCGTTAGTATTAAATATAATCTTGTTTATTATAAAATAATCTCATTTTTGAATTGGGCTTAAAGGGGGCGTATATCAAATTTCAACCTTGCAATCTTCTCAAAAGATGTTATGGGGAACAATAAAATCAGAACTCACTTTGGTGGATTAAATCGCTGCGTAATTATTAATTCTTTTAATCAGGGACATAGTCCTTCTGGAATGCCATATTATTAATTATTACAATTATAAATAAATAAATTTTTTACTTTATACATTAACAGTACTGCTCTTCCTCATCTACCGGTAAGTGAAAAATGATCGGCATGAAATTGACAGGGAATATTGCGCATGTGCATATTGGATTCTCTATTGAATTGTGTTTTCACCATACCACCATAGAATTATTTGGAATATGTACTTCGTTGTGGCGTACTATGGTGTCATATTTTCTGATGAAATTAAAATTTGATCCTCACTCAATAAGCACTCAATAAGAGACTGTGGAAATTGAAATCACAATTTTTAGATAAAAACATAGTTTACGTGACCCCTTGATTACAATATAGGGTTTTGCGTTCAATAACTTCATTTATACAATGCACTTGTAAACTTCAATTTCAATAATACAGTTTAAGTAGTAACTATATTTTATTGAACAAAAAAAATTAGCGTTTATAGAAGTGTTGAAATTTTATAATTTAATATATGGTGGAGTTTTAAACAGCGATGAATCAATGCTGTAACTTTTTTCACCAACATTTTCAAGTAATTCGATTAACTTTTTAATCAGAGTAAACGTGATCCATCTATTACTAGTAGGAAAGTTTTGGATCAAATAAGAAGGTTTTTAATTATGTATTGTAATAACATTGCGACTTGTACATCCATATATAAATTAGTTTCATTACCCAGTAAAACTGTGTCATATATTCATATATTGTTTCAGAATATCTAGACATGGCAAAAATACAATAGCTACAAAAGATGTGATGCAAGATCAAAATTAAGTACGACTAATAATAACATCATCATAAGTTTTTTTAAATGCGAAGAGCCGACAATAATGTTGAATAACCTTTTGCATAAAGCTCATATAGAATTAGGAATTAATGCCTGTAACATTGCTATTGATAGACGCATAAAGGCGTTTCACTAAATGCTTAAAACTTTACTAACTGTACCAGAAAGGAGGAATAGTCATACAAGTGTAGCTGCTCGTCTATCTAAAGCGAAAGAGTTCAATCGCAATTACTCTAGATAAGAGATAGTCGCCTAATTTTTATAGATGATTATTTTCTCTGAGAGATACGTCAAGAACTCATAATGGTGGTTGTTCTACATATATTAGTATAGGTGTAAAGGAGAGCCGTAAATTTTCTATTATAGCACTAGTGAAATAATATGGGATACTAGATTTCTATATAAATGAAGGTTCAATGAACAGGAAAAATTAAACGTAATATTTGATTTAATTAAACAGTAAATGTCTAGAACTAAGTATTAAAAATCAAATTTTCATTTCGAATAACGCGGGAATTCATCACTTAATTGTGTTTAAAATAATCCTTAGTAGTGATAAAATTAATTTAATATATTTACCTACTTGTTTCCAATTTCTAAATCCCATCCAAAGTATTTTTATAAAGTGGAAAAAGTATGTTACTAGAAAACAATCAGAAAATGAAATGATGTTAAATATTTGAATTGAAAACGAATTTACTTCAAAAATATTATATGATTGTGAATCCTTAGATACGAAATTGACCACATATATTTCAAAATCATTATTTGTGAAGTAATTGTTGAATAAAGAATATTTACTCTCTGAATTGGTTAAATCAATACAAACATTTATTCCTATTACGTCATAATCTAATATCGGCTTTTTTTTAATATTTTTTTCGATTTTATTTCATTATTAGTCTAAAAATTACTTTTTCTAGCTTATAAAGCACAATTTATACATATAGATTAGATGTACATAGAACTAAAAATTCTTACTTAAAAATTTGGAACCATGTGACGTTGTTGATCGGAAAAGTGACGTTATTGAACGGAAACCCCTATAATACCCTTAATTGTTTCCATTAAAATTATATTATATTTAATAAAAATATATTTACATTATTTATACTTCATTTATATAGTGATGATAAAATATTTTTAAAGATCTTATAACTAAAATTTGAATTAGAGCAAGTCATAATATACTATATATATGACGCATTGTTATAGGTGAATAGAAAAACATATTTTAAATTCTTATTTATAAGAATATATACTACTTCGTATGATTATTCCATCGATTGAGTATATATATAGAAATTTCTGTTTAGTATATTTTAACATGTGTGTGTTGTGCAAAAGTAATCTACTAAACTATTACATAAACTCTCATAATGAAAAAAGATAATTTATCATTAAATTATCTTTTTTAGTTAGATATAGTTTATTATTTCCAAAATTTATATAATTACTGTGAAAATATATTTTTTAGGTTAATTCACAGTTTAATAAAAATTTTAGGGGATGTTCGGATAAAATCAGAATATAAAAAAGTATAGTTCAATGTAAATATATTATATTAATTTGTTTTGTATAAAACAAATTAAATGTTATTTGTTTCTTTAACTGATACTTTGCAAGTACTATTTAGTTAATTACAACTTTTTATTGGGCACGTGTCGATATTTTATTTTATTGCTCCTCATATATCTTCAATCCTATTTTATGTTTTATGTTTATGTACTCCTAGTTTTGTTTATAGTTCAATTATATATTTGATCATTTCATGGCTCATTAAAAAAGCTCTTAACCCTGCAATCTGTCCAAATAATTGGTCTACTTTAAGCATTTTGAATTATTGTTCTATCTATAGTAGGTTGATCTTCAATCGTAGTTATCGTTTGAAAAATATTTCCATGTTAGTCCATACCCCCAACAATCCGTATTCCCGATGTTCTAAAACTCTTCCATGATGGTATTTACTTTAGATATCTTAAATTGGTTGATTTTAACTATTTTTAATGTTCACCGATCCTCTTTAAATGAAAATCTAAATAATAAATGTATACTTCCTTTATAAAGTATCTCCAGTAAAAAATTTAAAATTTTGGAACCTATTAGTAATCGTCAAGTTACCTGTGGATATCAGTAACTTCAAAATATTCTATGACAATGCAAAGATTTGCCATAAAGTGTAGTTGGAATTCTCAAAAATCCTCCCTTTTTTAAATAGATCTTTGTTATGTATAAGACATTTACGAATAAATTTTTTTAATAATTTTCTCAGCATTAATTCCTTACAATTATAGCATATTATCTTTTGTATGATACATTTAAGTATTTGTTGCATTGAAAGTTGTTTTATAGTGTTATTCATCATTTTAAAAGGTTTTCTTATAAAAAATCATCAATATTATCACAAGTAAACTTCATCGCAATAAACATTCCGAGTAAACCAGTAAACATTTTCAAGAGTTTTACCCAACTGTAAACTAACTATTTTTTATTTGTATATTAAATATATACAAGGTATCTGTTACAATGGGGAATTTATGTTGCTCAAGTATACACAATATTTTTGACTAATATATTGACCTTTCTTAATTTTTGTTCGCGGTTCAAAAATTATGTTATTAAATGAAGAGAATTAATATTTTTTCTTGCAATTACATTGTCTTAGGTAAATAAATATCAAAATCAGGATATATTATATTTTTGCGGTAATTCACAAAAAAATTATATGACCTTAATACCTATCATTGTTAAATTATTTTAAAAAATAATGTAGTCCTAAGCGTTATAAGACATTTAATTGCAATATCATTGTTTCTTTGATGATATAGCTTAAGTTTAATTCAGAAAACACAATTTTAAAGAGTATTTAATCATAAGGATTACTTAAAATATAGACGAAATATAATATATCGTCAAGATTATCGTATAACTTTTACCATGATATGATCATACTAAGACATTAACATAAAGTTTTTGATAGATGCTTTAGGTTAAGAAAGGATAGTAAGGTAATCATATTTTATTACATGGTTTATTTTTTTGCGTCAAACTATTCCTAACTTAATATATGACAATTAAGCGTGATTCACGTACGTTGTATAATAATTTACTTAAACTTTGATAACAATATATACTTTTTCTATGTTTATTAAATCAATTTAAAGCAATAAAAAATGGTCTTACTTTATAAAGACCGTTTTACACCAAAAACAAGCGATTGTAGCTAATCAATAATATAAACAATTTAATTTAGTTTAAACACAAAGCACACCTTTAATTAATGTATAGAATTTTTATATTTTATGATAATTATATTCTTATTTGATTACATATAAATTGATATGCTTGGATGTTATCCAAGATCAGCAACATAGGTATTCCTACAATTATTTATTAATTGAAAATAGTTGACTATACACACCTTCAGCATTTATAATAACAATATACCTAAAAATATATCAATATATAGTAGTGTACAACAAATAATTAAAAAGATCACATTTCTGAATTATAGTAATTATGCTTCATGATAATCATCCTCAACTGTAACATAAAGTCTTTAATACTTCTTTCTATGTCACCATCATACACATAATGCCATATACTTCCTCAGCAATTGACATACTTTATTTTTTAACATTTTCACTCAATTATTCGACTAGGAGTTCTGTTTTATACATAAGGTTCTAAATCATGTATAATGATTATTTAGATTCTGCTCATTTGGAATCCATAAGAAATAGTACAGAGTATTAGTATCTAAATTGCTATCTAAATATATAGTTTTATGCTTTCTATTAATTCTTAATAATTAAATGTAAATTTATAAGGGTATTGATTACCCAAATAATATATTTGTAGCGATATCTCATATATATCTTTTAAATTTTGTTAAGAAGTAATAAAAATATCTCGTTGTCTAAATGTTACTAAGTTCAAATATGGAGTTACTTCTTATTGAGGTAACGTTTGAGTATCAACAACAAATAATGCATTTATATATATTTTTATCATTGTTATATGACGAGTCCGTTAGATGCGTTATCTTACTAAATTTACCTATATGACATTTCCCTATGAAATCATTAATCAGAATTATTTTCTTAAAAAATTTAAACGCTTAATCTTTGTGTGTAAAATTTGCTAATCTCTATGTATTATTTTTTATTTCTCTATAGCAACCACATATCTCAAAATATAATAGTTAATTAATATCAATTTTTTCAGACATTTAAATTTGTATTATTTTTCGGAATAGAAGTCAAATAATATAAATAGTCAATAACAAAGTATAATTACTATTTTTTTTATTCCTTTAAATTTGAGTATCGTTTCTGTGAATTTACTTATAGATTTCAGACTTATTTGCGTTTATTTAACTTTATTATTTTCATAGAAATCTTAAGTTTAAAATTATTAAAATATTTAAAGTCATCTTTTTAGTAATAATTTAAAATCTAAATAAAAAAAATTTTACAGTAAATAAATGGGTCTTCTTAGCGACAAACTATTTAACGTGGATTTTTGAGGTTCAATAAAAATTCCCCTAAGATTGCCCCACAGATCTCAGAAACTTTATGTCAGTCCATACATTTAATAAAATATATTCCTAACTACTAATACTATATATTTGTACATTAGCCACACATTGATTTAAAAATCACAATGTTTACTATAGAAGACCATCAAATCAGCATACACAGGGCATCGGATCCTTTTGTAATTAATTCATATAGTACATATGCTATAACATCAAAATAAAATTTTATAATTATATTTTATGATATCTTTTTAAAAGATTTAATGTGCAAAATAACATTTAATAGTGACTAAAATATTTTATGTTAAAAACAATTCACATTTTGTTTACTTTCATCGACTGTAAATATTGTTAAATTTTACATTGCAAGTATATATGATACAACACATGAATTAAGCAAATGTTCATTACGAAAATTCATTTTTAAGCTATTTAAATGTTGATATAATACAAATTTAGATTTCGATGATGT
>NW_027255050.1:0-12500 GCF_042242105.1 Pempheris klunzingeri
GGTTTTCCACCCTCCAACTTGCTCTAGATTCTGCCTCCTTGGTCCGTGTTTCAAGACGGGTCGGAAGGTTAGGTATCTCGTCAGATACTAGCACTAGTTGCTATTCCACCACACAATATAAATATACGTGTAATCACACCGCAATCAACGTACATAATCGCATGGTCTACAGCCGACCGAAGTAAATCATCAGCCACTAACGCTTCCCCACATTACATATTAGTATATGTGATTGATTGCATCCACGCAACAGCAATCCCCAAAACAACTGTCAGGGTCTTGTTGAAGCCACTCTACACGCATTTCTACGCGTAGATAAAGAACAATTGCACCACATGTAATACCAATAGACCTGACGCATCCAGTACAGCTAATGACCTAATATCTACCAATAACAAGTCACTCACACCGCAACTCGTCGACAAATATCAAAGTCACCATTATAACAAGATCACGACACTGCCTTCCGCTTCCCCGTAAGCGGTTTCACGTACTTTTAACTCTCTTTTCAGAGTTCTTTTCAACTTTCCCTCACAGTACTTGTTCGCTATCGGTTTCGTGTCCATATTTAGCCTTGGGTGGAGTTTACCACCTACTTTAGGTTGCAATCCCAAACAACCCGACTCTAGGAATTGGCCACATACCCAACTTTGTTCAATCACACACAGGACTATCACCTTCTATGGCACCTCAACCCGGAGGACTTTGATCAAACGTCGCTGGTAGTAGACCTATCCATACCGTTACATTTCGTCCTGTCCATGGTCCAGGAAGATTCAACGATGGGCTTTTCCCACTTCACTCGCAGTTACTGAGGGAATCACTGTTGTTTTCTTTTCCTCCGCTTACTGATATGCTTAAGTTCAGCGGGTAGTCTTGCCTGAGTTGAGGTTATCAAGTCAATCTCTATATACATTACACGCTAATCTCCCAACAATTACAAAACAACGTCTTTGTCCAAAGCCGTGTTCCCCAACTGTTATCTCTTATAAAAATATTACAAGTGTAGGACAGATCAACAGTATACATACACAATTGGTCCCCTCCAATGCTATCAAATACACACAATATCCAACAAACTTCAAAGAGTACCACTGTTGCACTTTAGTAGAGTAACCGTAAAATTACACCACCAATCACATGAACACACACTTTTGGTTTGAACCCCCCAAAAATGTACATACACGCATTTTTAACAACAACACTCAACCAGACATATGCTGGAGTTTTATTACCCAACATGCTATTTGCATTCAAAATTTCAATGACTCACTAGGCGCTGCGAATCGCACCAATTATCGCAGTTGGCCGCGTTCTTCATCGATACACGAACCGAGTGATCCACCGCCAACGGTTGTTTTTACAATCGTCTAATGACTTACACAAAGTAATTTTTCCACATAGTACAAAGTGAGTTATATCAACATAACTCACTTTATACTCTGGACATCTGCGCACTAAGCACCAGCCCGGTTATATACTTATATATTTTACATACAAGTATACAACCAGTACACCACACTATTACCATTTTCCTGATACACCACTTAGTATCAAACGGATGTAATAGTGTGTCAACATAATATTAACTACGTACCCAATTCAGCGATTTTCATTGTGTTGGCTAGACACTTGAGTAATTTACTACTATCGCTTCACGTACAAAAACAACTTGCGACTTTTTTGCTAAATATATAGCAAAGTCCAAGTTCTCTCTGATGATCCTTCCGCAGGTTCACCTACGGAAACTTGTTACGACTTTTACTTCCTCTAGATAAAACTTCTCAGGTTTCTCCCAGTCGCCCCTTGCGAGGTAAACCGGTCCTAACTCTTTGAAATACTATCCAATCGGTAGTAGCGACGGGCGGTGTGTACAAAGGGCAGAGACGTATTCAACACGAGTTGATGACTCGCGCTTACGAGGAATTCCTCTTTCATGAGCAATTATTACAAGGCTCAATCCAAAGTACGACAGCGATTTCCAAGATTCCCCACCCATCTCAGAGCAGGCACTCGTTGTCACTGCCATTGTAGCGCACGTGCAGCCCAGAACATCGAAGGGCATCACAGACCTGTTATTGCCACGCTTCCCCCGGCTTAACTCCGGTTGTCTCTTTAAGATTGAACACGACAAAGTGCCCGTAATCAATTAAAGACCGTGGTCTCGCTCGTTACCGGAATTAACCTGACAGATCACTCCACCAACTAAGAACGGCCATGCACCACCAATCATCGTATCATGAAAGATCTCTCAGTCTGTCAATCCTGTCAATGTCTGGACCTGGTGAGTTTCCCCGTGTTGAGTCAAATTAAGCCGCAGGCTCCACTCCTGGTGGTGCCATTCCGTCAATTTCGTTCAAATTTTATACTTGCGTACGCACTCTCCCCACGACCAAAACACTTGATTTCTCTGAGGGCCCAACCTGGATAGTTCCGGACTAATCCCATGTTGGCATCGTTTACTGTATAGAACTAGGACGGTATCTGATCGTCTTCGAACCTCTAACTTTCGTTCTTGATTAATGAAAACACTCTTGGCGAATGCTTTCGCATTAGTTAGTCTTTGATGGGTCTAAGAATTTCACCCCTCGCCATCAAGTACTAACGCCCTCAAATGTTCCTTTTAATCCTAGACCATATTGGTCAACAACCAACAGTTGATTTGGTCAACATAATCGTTCCATGCTATTACATTCAAGCTTACGCCTGCTTTGAGCACTGTGCTTTATTCAAGGCACATTTCGCAAGTGACCACACACAAGAATTCAATCTCACATGCGGATCTCGCGAGAAAAAAACCCCTCAACAACCAAACACAATATCATTCGCTTGTCAAAGAGCTTTTGTAATCCAACTACGAGCGCTTTAACCGCAACAATTTTGATATACACTACTGGAGCTGGAATTACCGCGGCTGCTGGCACCAGACTTGCCCTCCAGTAGCTACTCATTGAAGGTTATAGATTGCATTCATTCCGATAGTGAACCAATAATGGTCTACTCCGGTATTTCTCGTCACTACCTCCCAAAGTCTGGATTGGGTAATTTGCGCGCCTGCTGCCTTCCTTAGATGTGGTAGCCGTTTCTCAGGCTCCCTCTCCGGAATCGAACCCTGATCCCCCGTTACCCGTTACCACCTTGGTGAGCCAATACCTCACCAACTAGTTGATAGGGCAGAAACTCGATCGGACTATCGACAATTTAATGTTCGATATGCACAGTTATTATGAGTCATCATATTCTGCAACATCCCCCATTTTACTGAAGGAGTACAGAGTTGGTTGAGTCTAATAAATGCTCCCACTCCACAACAGAATGAGATTTGCTATGTATTAGCTCTAGATTTACCACAGTTATCCATGGCTGATATGACCGAACAGACAATAACTGATTTACTGAGCGCTTCGCAGTTTCATCTTTATATGATGTGAACTTAGACTTGCATGGCTTAGTCTTTGAGACGAGCATATGACCACTGGCAGAATCAACCAGATCACAATATTATTCCACATATATTTTCACATACATTTTCACATGTGTGGATATTTCCCCCATCAACAACTAACATCTCTCTCTCCTCTAATTCTCCAACACACACAACAATCACTCAGGATGATGGGTGGGACATTATGCACAACAACCACCCAAAACATCCACTTATTCCACCACCACACGTATTATACATGCATATATAGGCATTTCTCACACACACATCACCATGCCTATTTCACCTTTGTCTGCTTTCGAGACACTATTAAAGTAATAATTACTGCGTTCAGATATTTCTCCGCAATACATCAAACCATCACTTCGATAGCTTATACATTTTGCGTAAGATTACGTCAGTTAGTAATACATTACTTGTTCATATTTTGTGTTTACCTCACACATAATAGCACCACCATTAGTCGAAACGTATAAATAATTTTGGGTTCCCTGCTATTGTTCACACTAACAACAATCTATCACCACTACTCTCACTCACTCAATCATTTCACGCAAAACACCTACAACCAACTAAAGCTACCGTACACACCTTGCTCAACTTTCTCACAACTTCACACACTCACACCATCTCCACCATGATTTGCACATAATATGATACAGAGTTAAGGTATCTCTGACACGTCCTCAAACATGTCCAACCACTATCGTATTCATATCAAGGAATTACACCAGACATCAAATGTCAACATACACCCAAAATTACGGCAAAATCATTTTTCACTACTACAATCTTACAAAAAACTCCCAATATCACACAAAACTTCAACCTCCACTCTAACAACAATTCATCCTCGACAATTCCCCCTTTCACACACACACACACTACTCAACTATAATCTTTTACACAAATTTACCTGTTAGTTAAAATCAACATAGAGAACCCTCTTTAACCATACACCGCAATATTAGCCAAAATTCCAATCCAATCTCTCTACACATTTCTCCCAACTTTCCACATAATACAACACAATCACAACACAACATCTCTATTTCCCACAATTTTACCCAAATTCGAATTCGCTAACATCTACAATGTACAATCTCCACAATATTCAGCATTGGTTATGTATCAACCTAATACAAATTTCGTAGTTGACTCAGCAACCCGAGGAACCAGGCACAACCTCACCCACACACTCTACCTACTCTGTAAGGCCAACCCCCGCCCCCCAAGAGGACTTTGCCACCAGGTTTTCACCATTGGCTAACACAACCACACTAACCATTGCACTACACATCCCTACTATACCATCATACAGTCTACACAATCATTATTCTTCCATTTTTATCAGACACCAAATCATAACTATTCAACTCACTAATGGCTCGACTTGGTAATCTTGCGTTACCCCATTAGGAACAAATGGAACTTTTTCAGAATCTTCCATTTTCTAGCCGAACTTTAATATATTTCTATTATCAAAGTAATATACATGTACCATTAGTATATCACAAAAATATTACTTGAAAATTAATATTCTGTTTTATTGTTTTATTATTAATTAATTTATAAAAAATATAATTAAAATAATATTAAATAATGCTTTAATTGTATAATAATTAAAGAAAAAAATATGGTGCCATTTATAAAAAATTTAATAAAAAAAGTGCCATTTATAAAAAATTTAATATAAAAAGTGCCATTTATAAAAAATTTATAAAAAGTGCCATTTATAAAAAATTTATAAAAAGTGCCATTTATAAAAAATTTAATATAAAAAGTGCCATTTATAAAAAATTTATAAAAAGTGCCATTTATAAAAAATTTAATATAAAAAGTGCCATTTATAAAAAATTTATAAAAAGTGCCATTTATAAAAAATTTAATATAAAAAGTGCCATTTATAAAAAATTTATAAACGTTGCCATTTATAAAAAATTTATAAACGTTGCCATTTATAAAAAATTTAATTTAAAAAATTGCCATTTATAAAAAATTTAATATTATAAAAAGTGCCATTTATAAAAAATTTAATATTATAAAAAGTGCCATTTATAAAAAATTTATAAAAAGTGCCATTTATAAAAAATTTAATATAAAAAGTGCCATTTATAAAAAATTTAATATAAAAAGTGCCATTTATAAAAAATTTATAAACGCTGCCATTTATAAAAAATTTAATTTAAAAAATTGCCATTTATAAAAAATTTATAAAAAGTGCCATTTATAAAAAATTTAATATAAAAAGTGCCATTTATAAAAAGTGCCATTTATAAAAAATTTATAAAAAGTGCCATTTATAAAAAATTTAATATAAAAAGTGCCATTTATAAAAAGTGCCATTTATAAAAAATTTATAAAAAGTGCCATTTATAAAAAATTTAATATAAAAAGTGCCATTTATAAAAAGTGCCATTTTTAAAAAATTTATAAAAAGTGCCATTTATAAAAAATTTAATATTATAAAAAGTGCCATTTATAAAAAATTTAATATAAAAAGTGCCATTTATAAAAAATTTATAAACGCTGCCATTTATAAAAAATTTAATTTATAAAATTTGCCATTTATAAAAAATTTGATTTACATTCTCTGCCATTTTTAAAAAATTTATAAAAAGTGCCATTTTTAAAAAATTTATAAAAAGTGCCATTTATAAAAAATTTAATATTATAAAAAGTGCCATTTATAAAAAATTTAATATAAAAAGTGCCATTTATAAAAAATTTAATATAAAAAGTGCCATTTATAAAAAATTTAATTTATAAAATTTGCCATTTATAAAAAATTTGATTTACATTCTCTGCCATTTATAAAAAATTTAATATAAAAAGTGCCATTTATAAAAAATATAATTATAAACGTTGCCATTTATAAAAAATTTAATTTTATAAACGTTGCCATTGGAGAAAAACGAAAGTCATATAACGTTTCATTTTATATCCGTATTTTTATTATTATTCTATTACAAAATTATTATACATAAATCATTTTTATAATAATCTTATTATGATAACAAAAAATGCATTCCATTCTTTATATGAATAGTATATTCCCTTAAATTTGTCCAATTTACATAGGGTACCCTAAAAAAATTTTTCTTTTGAAAGCGTATATTTTTATTACCCGATATATTTAATATAGAATCATAAAAACCATAATACACGTAAAATAAACCAATTTATTTTTATATGACCGCGCATCCCATGTAGTATATTGGTGATATTTTATTTTACAAATGTGTTACGTACTTTAAATTCAGTATAAAATTACAAAATAATTTTATTTAGTAAATATATTATTTTTGGCATTTTTTATAAACTTTTAATAACAAAAATAACCGATTTATTTTTATCGTCTGTTTATAATTGCACATTTTATTCTTTTTTTATATGAAGAAATTATTTTTATTTCAAAATACTATACAAAAATATTTTTTATATTTATTTACATAACATACTAAAAGCACAATAAAAATAAACTACTATTGTAATTTTTACAAGAATAACTATATTGAGTAAAAAAATATAATGAACATATATATATACTTATATATATTTTTATGGATAATAAAATCATATTTTTATTTTATTTAAATATCAAGTTTGTTAGTTTATACAATTACAATTTATGATATTTATCTATTCATATAACAAGTAGTTTTTTTAATTTATCGTTTAAACTTATAATAATTGTATTTTAGTTTTATTGCTAATTATTTATAGTTTTTTTACTATAAAACACATTTAAATTTTTATATTATGATAGTTTAAAGTTATTTTACAATGCATTTGACAACATACTTAGAGTGGCTTATTTTTTTATGATTAATATGAATGTATACCTAGAAATTATGTTTAAGTATGCATGTTTTTATATACATATATAATAGTAATTCAAAAATCCAAATAATCGCAATTTATGATTAAATAATGATAATAAACCTTTACATTTGTATAATAGAAGACAATATTTTAAAGTTACACTACTTTTATCGGTTACAGAGAAAAAAATCAGTGCCATGTCTTTCGGGGTTAGATTATTATATTACGTGAGAATTTTGATCAAGTAATGAATACAAATGGCACAAATAAATTATATCTATTATATAAAATCATTTTAATTGCCATTTATATATCAGTTGAAGCCATAAAGACCATTAAATGTTTTAATTAGTCGCTAGGATGATATTTGCAATGGAACTTGAAAATATAGCTGAGCCGGCCGAAAGTGACGTTTTTGTTGCGTTACCCCATTAGGAACAAATGGAACTTTTTCAGAATCTTCCATTTTCTAGCCGAACTTTAATATATTTCTATTATCAAAGTAATATACATGTACCATTAGTATATCACAAAAATATTACTTGAAAATTAATATTCAGTTTTATTGTTTTATTATTAATTAATTTATACAAAATATAATTAAAATAATATTAAATAATGTATCATTTGTATAATAATTAAAGAAAAAAATACATTGCCATTTATGAAAAATTTATAAACGCTGCCATTTATAAAAAATTTTACATTCTCTGCCATTTATAAAAAATTTAATATAAAAAATTTATAAAAAGTGCCATTTATAAAAAATTTATAAAAAGTGCCATTTATAAAAAATTTATAAACGTTGCCATTTATAAAAAATTTAATATAAAAAGTGCCATTTATAAAAAATTTTCTAAAAAACCCATATAGAATTATAGCAGAGCCGGCCGAAAGTGACGTTTTTATTGCGTTACCCCATTAGGGAGCAATGGCAAAAAAATTTTCTAAAAAACCCATATAAAATTATAGCAGAGCCGGCCGAAAGTGACGTTTTTGTTGCGTTACCCCATTAGGGAGCAATGGCAAAAAAATTTTCTAAAAAACCCATATAAAATTATAGCAGAGCCGGCCGAAAGTGACGTTTTTGTTGCGTTACCCCATTAGGAACCAATGGCAGAAAATTACAATTTTGCGGCTTGTCACATATTTTTCTATTTTACGCCCCTCCCTTATAACTGCTTGTGCACGAGGATTTTCGAGCACCCCCGGATTCGGGCCGTCCCTCCGAATCCACCCTGGTTTCCTCACTCCGACACCCAGGAACTGACGACTATTTATAAACGTTCCTGGGGCATATCCCCTCGTTAGTCACCCTGAACCTTCTAAGTCCTCATATAATATCTAAGTGCCATTTTCTTAAAGGTACTTGTATATATTATTCCTGAACCTTCTAAGTCCTCATACATATATATCCAGTGCCATTTACTCCTAATGGGGTAACGCAATGATATTATGTATTTCACCTGCCCTCATATATATATATTATACTCGAACCTTCTAAGTCCTCATATAATATCTAAGTGCCATTTTCTTAAAGGTACTGTATATATTATACGTGAACCTTCTAAGTCCTCATACAGTATACATTTTGTGCCATTTTATATAAAAGGTACTTTATATATATTATACTTGAACCTTCTAAGTCCTCATACAGTATACATTTTGTGCCATTTTATATAAGGTACTATATATATTATACGTGAACCTTCAAGTCCTCATACATTATATATTTTGTGCCATTTACTCCTAATGGGGTAACGCATTGATACTATGTATTTCACCTGCCCTCATATATATTATACCTGAACCTAAGTCCTCATACAGTATATATTTTGTGCCATTTTATATAAAAGGTACTATATATATTATACGTGAACCTTCAAGTCCTCATACATTATATATTTTGTGCCATTTACTCCTAATGGGGTAACGCATTGATACTATGTATTTCACCTGCCCTCATATATATTATACCTGAACCTAAGTCCTCACACAGTATATATTTTGTGCCATTTTATATAAAAGGTACTTTATATATATTATACGTGAACCTTCAAGTCCTCATACAGTATACATTTTGTGCCATTTTATATAAAAGGTACTTTATATATATTATACTTGAACCTTCTAAGTCCTCATACAGTATACATTTTGTGCCATTTTATATAAGGTACTATATATATTATACGTGAACCTTCAAGTCCTCATACATTATATATTTTGTGCCATTTACTCCTAATGGGGTAACGCATTGATACTATGTATTTCACCTGCCCTCATATATATTATACCTGAACCTAAGTCCTCATACAGTATATATTTTGTGCCATTTTATATAAAAGGTACTTTATATATATTATACGCGAACCTTCTAAGTCCTCATATAGTATATATCTTGTGCCATTTTATATAAAAGGTACTTTATATATATTATACTTGAACCTTCTAAGTCCTCATACAGTATACATTTTGTGCCATTTTATATAAGGTACTATATATATTATACGTGAACCTTCAAGTCCTCATACATTATATATTTTGTGCCATTTACTCCTAATGGGGTAACGCATTGATACTATGTATTTCACCTGCCCTCATATATATTATACCTGAACCTAAGTCCTCACACAGTATATATTTTGTGCCATTTTATATAAAAGGTACTTTATATATATTATACGTGAACCTTAAAGTCCTCATACAGTATATATTTTGTGCCATTTTATATAAAAGGTACTATATATATATTATACGTGAACCTTCTAAGTCCTCATACAGTATACATTTTGTGCCATTTTATATAAGGTACTATATATATTATACGTGAACCTTCAAGTCCTCATACATTATATATTTTGTGCCATTTACTCCTAATGGGGTAACGCATTGATACTATGTATTTCACCTGCCCTCATATATATTATACCTGAACCTAAGTCCTCATACAGTATATATTTTGTGCCATTTTATATAAAAGGTACTATATATATTATACGTGAACCTTCAAGTCCTCATACATTATATATTTTGTGCCATTTACTCCTAATGGGGTAACGCATTGATACTATGTATTTCACCTGCCCTCATATATATTATACCTGAACCTAAGTCCTCACACAGTATATATTTTGTGCCATTTTATATAAAAGGTACTTTATATATATTATACGTGAACCTTCAAGTCCTCATACAGTATACATTTTGTGCCATTTTATATAAAAGGTACTTTATATATATTATACTTGAACCTTCTAAGTCCTCATACAGTATACATTTTGTGCCATTTTATATAAGGTACTATATATATTATACGTGAACCTTCAAGTCCTCATACATTATATATTTTGTGCCATTTACTCCTAATGGGGTAACGCATTGATACTATGTATTTCACCTGCCCTCATATATATTATACCTGAACCTAAGTCCTCATACAGTATATATTTTGTGCCATTTTATATAAAAGGTACTTTATATATATTATACGCGAACCTTCTAAGTCCTCATACAGTATATATCTTGTGCCATTTTATATAAAAGGTACTTTATATATATTATACGTGAACTTTCTAAGTCCTCATATAGTATATATCTTGTGCCATTTTATATAAAAGGTACTTTATATATATTATACTTGAACCTTCTAAGTCCTCATACAGTATACATTTTGTGCCATTTTATATAAGGTACTATATATATTATACGTGAACCTTCAAGTCCTCATACATTATATATTTTGTGCCATTTACTCCTAATGGGGTAACGCATTGATACTATGTATTTCACCTGCCCTCATATATATTATACCTGAACCTAAGTCCTCACACAGTATATATTTTGTGCCATTTTATATAAAAGGTACTTTATATATATTATACGTGAACCTTAAAGTCCTCATACAGTATATATTTTGTGCCATTTTATATAAAAGGTACTATATATATATTATACGTGAACCTTCTAAGTCCTCATACAGTATACATTTTGTGCCATTTTATATAAGGTACTATATATATTATACGTGAACCTTCAAGTCCTCATACATTATATATTTTGTGCCATTTACTCCTAATGGGGTAACGCATTGATACTATGTATTTCACCTGCCCTCATATATATTATACCTGAACCTAAGTCCTCATACAGTATATATTTTGTGCCATTTTATATAAAAGGTACTATATATATTATACGTGAACCTTCAAGTCCTCATACATTATATATTTTGTGCCATTTACTCCTAATGGGGTAACGCATTGATACTATGTATTTCACCTGCCCTCATATATATTATACCTGAACCTAAGTCCTCACACAGTATATATTTTGTGCCATTTTATATAAAAGGTACTTTATATATATTATACGTGAACCTTCAAGTCCTCATACAGTATACATTTTGTGCCATTTTATATAAAAGGTACTTTATATATATTATACTTGAACCTTCTAAGTCCTCATACAGTATACATTTTGTGCCATTTTATATAAGGTACTATATATATTATACGTGAACCTTCAAGTCCTCATACATTATATATTTTGTGCCATTTACTCCTAATGGGGTAACGCATTGATACTATGTATTTCACCTGCCCTCATATATATTATACCTGAACCTAAGTCCTCATACAGTATATATTTTGTGCCATTTTATATAAAAGGTACTTTATATATATTATACGCGAACCTTCTAAGTCCTCATACAGTATACATTTTGTGCCATTTTATATAAGGTACTATATATATTATACGTGAACCTTCAAGTCCTCATACATTATATATTTTGTGCCATTTACTCCTAATGGGGTAACGCATTGATACTATGTATTTCACCTGCCCTCATATATATTATACCTGAACCTAAGTCCTCATACAGTATATATTTTGTGCCATTTTATATAAAAGGTACTTTATATATATTATACGCGAACCTTCTAAGTCCTCATACAGTATATATCTTGTGCCATTTTATATAAAAGGTACTTTATATATATTATACGTGAACTTTCTAAGTCCTCATATAGTATATATCTTGTGCCATTTTATATAAAAGGTACTTTATATATATTATACGCGAACCTTCTAAGTCCTCATACAGTATACATTTTGTGCCATTTTATATAAGGTACTATATATATTATACGTGAACCTTCAAGTCCTCATACATTATATATTTTGTGCCATTTACTCCTAATGGGGTAACGCATTGATACTATGTATTTCA
>NW_027255050.1:17500-42500 GCF_042242105.1 Pempheris klunzingeri
CGTAAAATTACACCACCAATCACATGAACACACACTTTTGGTTTGAACCCCCCAAAAATGTACATACACGCATTTTTAACAACAACACTCAACCAGACATATGCTGGAGTTTTATTACCCAACATGCTATTTGCATTCAAAATTTCAATGACTCACTAGGCGCTGCGAATCGCACCAATTATCGCAGTTGGCCGCGTTCTTCATCGATACACGAACCGAGTGATCCACCGCCAACGGTTGTTTTTACAATCGTCTAATGACTTACACAATTACAAGTAATTTTCCACATAGTACAAAGTGAGTTATATCACATAACTCACTTTATACTCTGGACATCTGGCGCATAAGCACCAGCCCGGTTATATACTTATATATTTTACATACAAGTATACAACCAGTACACCACACTATTACCATTTTCCTGATACACCACTTAGTATCAAACGGATGTATAGTGTGTCAACATAATATTAACTACGTACCATTCAGCGATTTTCATTGTGTTGGCTAGACACTTGAGTAATTTACTACTATCGCTTCACGTACAAAACAACTTGCGACTTTTTTGCTAAATATATAGCAAAGTCCAAGTTCTCTCTGATGATCCTTCCGCAGGTTCACCTACGGAAACCTTGTTACGACTTTTACTTCCTCTAGATAAAACTTCTCAGGGTTTCTCCCAGTCGCCCCTTGCGAGGTAACCGGTCCTAACTCTTTGAAATACTATCCAATCGGTAGTAGCGACGGGCGGTGTGTACAAAGGGCAGAGACGTATTCAACACGAGTTGATGACTCGCGCTTACGAGGAATTCCTCTTTCATGAGCAATTATTACAAGGCTCAATCCAAAGTACGACAGCGATTTCCAAGATTCCCCACCCATCTCAGAGCAGGCACTCGTTGTCACTGCCATTGTAGCGCACGTGCAGCCCAGAACATCGAAGGGCATCACAGACCTGTTATTGCCACGCTTCCCCCGGCTTAACTCCGGTTGTCTCTTTAAGATTGAACACGACAAAGTGCCCGTAATCAATTAAAGACCGTGGTCTCGCTCGTTACCGGAATTAACCTGACAGATCACTCCACCAACTAAGAACGGCCATGCACCACCAATCATCGTATCATGAAAGATCTCTCAGTCTGTCAATCCTGTCAATGTCTGGACCTGGTGAGTTTCCCCGTGTTGAGTCAAATTAAGCCGCAGGCTCCACTCCTGGTGGTGCCATTCCGTCAATTTCGTTCAAATTTTATACTTGCGTACGCACTCTCCCCACGACCAAAACACTTGATTTCTCTGAGGGCCCAACCTGGATAGTTCCGGACTAATCCCATGTTGGCATCGTTTACTGTATAGAACTAGGACGGTATCTGATCGTCTTCGAACCTCTAACTTTCGTTCTTGATTAATGAAAACACTCTTGGCGAATGCTTTCGCATTAGTTAGTCTTTGATGGGTCTAAGAATTTCACCCCTCGCCATCAAGTACTAACGCCCTCAAATGTTCCTTTTAATCCTAGACCATATTGGTCAACAACCAACAGTTGATTTGGTCAACATAATCGTTCCATGCTATTACATTCAAGCTTACGCCTGCTTTGAGCACTGTGCTTTATTCAAGGCACATTTCGCAAGTGACCACACACAAGAATTCAATCTCACATGCGGATCTCGCGAGAAAAAAACCCCTCAACAACCAAACACAATATCATTCGCTTGTCAAAGAGCTTTTGTAATCCAACTACGAGCGCTTTAACCGCAACAATTTTGATATACACTACTGGAGCTGGAATTACCGCGGCTGCTGGCACCAGACTTGCCCTCCAGTAGCTACTCATTGAAGGTTATAGATTGCATTCATTCCGATAGTGAACCAATAATGGTCTACTCCGGTATTTCTCGTCACTACCTCCCAAAGTCTGGATTGGGTAATTTGCGCGCCTGCTGCCTTCCTTAGATGTGGTAGCCGTTTCTCAGGCTCCCTCTCCGGAATCGAACCCTGATCCCCCGTTACCCGTTACCACCTTGGTGAGCCAATACCTCACCAACTAGTTGATAGGGCAGAAACTCGATCGGACTATCGACAATTTAATGTTCGATATGCACAGTTATTATGAGTCATCATATTCTGCAACATCCCCCATTTTACTGAAGGAGTACAGAGTTGGTTGAGTCTAATAAATGCTCCCACTCCACAACAGAATGAGATTTGCTATGTATTAGCTCTAGATTTACCACAGTTATCCATGGCTGATATGACCGAACAGACAATAACTGATTTACTGAGCGCTTCGCAGTTTCATCTTTATATGATGTGAACTTAGACTTGCATGGCTTAGTCTTTGAGACGAGCATATGACCACTGGCAGAATCAACCAGATCACAATATTATTCCACATATATTTTCACATACATTTTCACATGTGTGGATATTTCCCCCATCAACAACTAACATCTCTCTCTCCTCTAATTCTCCAACACACACAACAATCACTCAGGATGATGGGTGGGACATTATGCACAACAACCACCCAAAACATCCACTTATTCCACCACCACACGTATTATACATGCATATATAGGCATTTCTCACACACACATCACCATGCCTATTTCACCTTTGTCTGCTTTCGAGACACTATTAAAGTAATAATTACTGCGTTCAGATATTTCTCCGCAATACATCAAACCATCACTTCGATAGCTTATACATTTTGCGTAAGATTACGTCAGTTAGTAATACATTACTTGTTCATATTTTGTGTTTACCTCACACATAATAGCACCACCATTAGTCGAAACGTATAAATAATTTTGGGTTCCCTGCTATTGTTCACACTAACAACAATCTATCACCACTACTCTCACTCACTCAATCATTTCACGCAAAACACCTACAACCAACTAAAGCTACCGTACACACCTTGCTCAACTTTCTCACAACTTCACACACTCACACCATCTCCACCATGATTTGCACATAATATGATACAGAGTTAAGGTATCTCTGACACGTCCTCAAACATGTCCAACCACTATCGTATTCATATCAAGGAATTACACCAGACATCAAATGTCAACATACACCCAAAATTACGGCAAAATCATTTTTCACTACTACAATCTTACAAAAAACTCCCAATATCACACAAAACTTCAACCTCCACTCTAACAACAATTCATCCTCGACAATTCCCCCTTTCACACACACACACACTACTCAACTATAATCTTTTACACAAATTTACCTGTTAGTTAAAATCAACATAGAGAACCCTCTTTAACCATACACCGCAATATTAGCCAAAATTCCAATCCAATCTCTCTACACATTTCTCCCAACTTTCCACATAATACAACACAATCACAACACAACATCTCTATTTCCCACAATTTTACCCAAATTCGAATTCGCTAACATCTACAATGTACAATCTCCACAATATTCAGCATTGGTTATGTATCAACCTAATACAAATTTCGTAGTTGACTCAGCAACCCGAGGAACCAGGCACAACCTCACCCACACACTCTACCTACTCTGTAAGGCCAACCCCCGCCCCCCAAGAGGACTTTGCCACCAGGTTTTCACCATTGGCTAACACAACCACACTAACCATTGCACTACACATCCCTACTATACCATCATACAGTCTACACAATCATTATTCTTCCATTTTTATCAGACACCAAATCATAACTATTCAACTCACTAATGGCTCGACTTGGTAATCTTGCGTTACCCCATTAGGAACAAATGGAACTTTTTCAGAATCTTCCATTTTCTAGCCGAACTTTAATATATTTCTATTATCAAAGTAATATACATGTACCATTAGTATATCACAAAAATATTACTTGAAAATTAATATTCTGTTTTATTGTTTTATTATTAATTAATTTATAAAAAATATAATTAAAATAATATTAAATAATGCTTTAATTGTATAATAATTAAAGAAAAAAATATGGTGCCATTTATAAAAAATTTAATAAAAAAAGTGCCATTTATAAAAAATTTAATATAAAAAGTGCCATTTATAAAAAATTTATAAAAAGTGCCATTTATAAAAAATTTATAAAAAGTGCCATTTATAAAAAATTTAATATAAAAAGTGCCATTTATAAAAAATTTATAAAAAGTGCCATTTATAAAAAATTTAATATAAAAAGTGCCATTTATAAAAAATTTATAAAAAGTGCCATTTATAAAAAATTTAATATAAAAAGTGCCATTTATAAAAAATTTATAAACGTTGCCATTTATAAAAAATTTATAAACGTTGCCATTTATAAAAAATTTAATTTAAAAAATTGCCATTTATAAAAAATTTAATATTATAAAAAGTGCCATTTATAAAAAATTTAATATTATAAAAAGTGCCATTTATAAAAAATTTATAAAAAGTGCCATTTATAAAAAATTTAATATAAAAAGTGCCATTTATAAAAAATTTAATATAAAAAGTGCCATTTATAAAAAATTTATAAACGCTGCCATTTATAAAAAATTTAATTTAAAAAATTGCCATTTATAAAAAATTTATAAAAAGTGCCATTTATAAAAAATTTAATATAAAAAGTGCCATTTATAAAAAGTGCCATTTATAAAAAATTTATAAAAAGTGCCATTTATAAAAAATTTAATATAAAAAGTGCCATTTATAAAAAGTGCCATTTATAAAAAATTTATAAAAAGTGCCATTTATAAAAAATTTAATATAAAAAGTGCCATTTATAAAAAGTGCCATTTTTAAAAAATTTATAAAAAGTGCCATTTATAAAAAATTTAATATTATAAAAAGTGCCATTTATAAAAAATTTAATATAAAAAGTGCCATTTATAAAAAATTTATAAACGCTGCCATTTATAAAAAATTTAATTTATAAAATTTGCCATTTATAAAAAATTTGATTTACATTCTCTGCCATTTTTAAAAAATTTATAAAAAGTGCCATTTTTAAAAAATTTATAAAAAGTGCCATTTATAAAAAATTTAATATTATAAAAAGTGCCATTTATAAAAAATTTAATATAAAAAGTGCCATTTATAAAAAATTTAATATAAAAAGTGCCATTTATAAAAAATTTAATTTATAAAATTTGCCATTTATAAAAAATTTGATTTACATTCTCTGCCATTTATAAAAAATTTAATATAAAAAGTGCCATTTATAAAAAATATAATTATAAACGTTGCCATTTATAAAAAATTTAATTTTATAAACGTTGCCATTGGAGAAAAACGAAAGTCATATAACGTTTCATTTTATATCCGTATTTTTATTATTATTCTATTACAAAATTATTATACATAAATCATTTTTATAATAATCTTATTATGATAACAAAAAATGCATTCCATTCTTTATATGAATAGTATATTCCCTTAAATTTGTCCAATTTACATAGGGTACCCTAAAAAAATTTTTCTTTTGAAAGCGTATATTTTTATTACCCGATATATTTAATATAGAATCATAAAAACCATAATACACGTAAAATAAACCAATTTATTTTTATATGACCGCGCATCCCATGTAGTATATTGGTGATATTTTATTTTACAAATGTGTTACGTACTTTAAATTCAGTATAAAATTACAAAATAATTTTATTTAGTAAATATATTATTTTTGGCATTTTTTATAAACTTTTAATAACAAAAATAACCGATTTATTTTTATCGTCTGTTTATAATTGCACATTTTATTCTTTTTTTATATGAAGAAATTATTTTTATTTCAAAATACTATACAAAAATATTTTTTATATTTATTTACATAACATACTAAAAGCACAATAAAAATAAACTACTATTGTAATTTTTACAAGAATAACTATATTGAGTAAAAAAATATAATGAACATATATATATACTTATATATATTTTTATGGATAATAAAATCATATTTTTATTTTATTTAAATATCAAGTTTGTTAGTTTATACAATTACAATTTATGATATTTATCTATTCATATAACAAGTAGTTTTTTTAATTTATCGTTTAAACTTATAATAATTGTATTTTAGTTTTATTGCTAATTATTTATAGTTTTTTTACTATAAAACACATTTAAATTTTTATATTATGATAGTTTAAAGTTATTTTACAATGCATTTGACAACATACTTAGAGTGGCTTATTTTTTTATGATTAATATGAATGTATACCTAGAAATTATGTTTAAGTATGCATGTTTTTATATACATATATAATAGTAATTCAAAAATCCAAATAATCGCAATTTATGATTAAATAATGATAATAAACCTTTACATTTGTATAATAGAAGACAATATTTTAAAGTTACACTACTTTTATCGGTTACAGAGAAAAAAATCAGTGCCATGTCTTTCGGGGTTAGATTATTATATTACGTGAGAATTTTGATCAAGTAATGAATACAAATGGCACAAATAAATTATATCTATTATATAAAATCATTTTAATTGCCATTTATATATCAGTTGAAGCCATAAAGACCATTAAATGTTTTAATTAGTCGCTAGGATGATATTTGCAATGGAACTTGAAAATATAGCTGAGCCGGCCGAAAGTGACGTTTTTGTTGCGTTACCCCATTAGGAACAAATGGAACTTTTTCAGAATCTTCCATTTTCTAGCCGAACTTTAATATATTTCTATTATCAAAGTAATATACATGTACCATTAGTATATCACAAAAATATTACTTGAAAATTAATATTCAGTTTTATTGTTTTATTATTAATTAATTTATACAAAATATAATTAAAATAATATTAAATAATGTATCATTTGTATAATAATTAAAGAAAAAAATACATTGCCATTTATGAAAAATTTATAAACGCTGCCATTTATAAAAAATTTTACATTCTCTGCCATTTATAAAAAATTTAATATAAAAAATTTATAAAAAGTGCCATTTATAAAAAATTTATAAAAAGTGCCATTTATAAAAAATTTATAAACGTTGCCATTTATAAAAAATTTAATATAAAAAGTGCCATTTATAAAAAATTTTCTAAAAAACCCATATAGAATTATAGCAGAGCCGGCCGAAAGTGACGTTTTTATTGCGTTACCCCATTAGGGAGCAATGGCAAAAAAATTTTCTAAAAAACCCATATAAAATTATAGCAGAGCCGGCCGAAAGTGACGTTTTTGTTGCGTTACCCCATTAGGGAGCAATGGCAAAAAAATTTTCTAAAAAACCCATATAAAATTATAGCAGAGCCGGCCGAAAGTGACGTTTTTGTTGCGTTACCCCATTAGGAACCAATGGCAGAAAATTACAATTTTGCGGCTTGTCACATATTTTTCTATTTTACGCCCCTCCCTTATAACTGCTTGTGCACGAGGATTTTCGAGCACCCCCGGATTCGGGCCGTCCCTCCGAATCCACCCTGGTTTCCTCACTCCGACACCCAGGAACTGACGACTATTTATAAACGTTCCTGGGGCATATCCCCTCGTTAGTCACCCTGAACCTTCTAAGTCCTCATATAATATCTAAGTGCCATTTTCTTAAAGGTACTTGTATATATTATTCCTGAACCTTCTAAGTCCTCATACATATATATCCAGTGCCATTTACTCCTAATGGGGTAACGCAATGATATTATGTATTTCACCTGCCCTCATATATATATATTATACTCGAACCTTCTAAGTCCTCATATAATATCTAAGTGCCATTTTCTTAAAGGTACTGTATATATTATACGTGAACCTTCTAAGTCCTCATACAGTATACATTTTGTGCCATTTTATATAAAAGGTACTTTATATATATTATACTTGAACCTTCTAAGTCCTCATACAGTATACATTTTGTGCCATTTTATATAAGGTACTATATATATTATACGTGAACCTTCAAGTCCTCATACATTATATATTTTGTGCCATTTACTCCTAATGGGGTAACGCATTGATACTATGTATTTCACCTGCCCTCATATATATTATACCTGAACCTAAGTCCTCATACAGTATATATTTTGTGCCATTTTATATAAAAGGTACTTTATATATATTATACGCGAACCTTCTAAGTCCTCATACAGTATATATCTTGTGCCATTTTATATAAAAGGTACTTTATATATATTATACGTGAACTTTCTAAGTCCTCATATAGTATATATCTTGTGCCATTTTATATAAAAGGTACTTTATATATATTATACTTGAACCTTCTAAGTCCTCATACAGTATACATTTTGTGCCATTTTATATAAGGTACTATATATATTATACGTGAACCTTCAAGTCCTCATACATTATATATTTTGTGCCATTTACTCCTAATGGGGTAACGCATTGATACTATGTATTTCACCTGCCCTCATATATATTATACCTGAACCTAAGTCCTCACACAGTATATATTTTGTGCCATTTTATATAAAAGGTACTTTATATATATTATACGTGAACCTTAAAGTCCTCATACAGTATATATTTTGTGCCATTTTATATAAAAGGTACTATATATATATTATACGTGAACCTTCTAAGTCCTCATACAGTATACATTTTGTGCCATTTTATATAAGGTACTATATATATTATACGTGAACCTTCAAGTCCTCATACATTATATATTTTGTGCCATTTACTCCTAATGGGGTAACGCATTGATACTATGTATTTCACCTGCCCTCATATATATTATACCTGAACCTAAGTCCTCATACAGTATATATTTTGTGCCATTTTATATAAAAGGTACTATATATATTATACGTGAACCTTCAAGTCCTCATACATTATATATTTTGTGCCATTTACTCCTAATGGGGTAACGCATTGATACTATGTATTTCACCTGCCCTCATATATATTATACCTGAACCTAAGTCCTCACACAGTATATATTTTGTGCCATTTTATATAAAAGGTACTTTATATATATTATACGTGAACCTTCAAGTCCTCATACAGTATACATTTTGTGCCATTTTATATAAAAGGTACTTTATATATATTATACTTGAACCTTCTAAGTCCTCATACAGTATACATTTTGTGCCATTTTATATAAGGTACTATATATATTATACGTGAACCTTCAAGTCCTCATACATTATATATTTTGTGCCATTTACTCCTAATGGGGTAACGCATTGATACTATGTATTTCACCTGCCCTCATATATATTATACCTGACCTAAGTCCTCATACAGTATATATTTTGTGCATTTTATATAAAAGGTACTTTATATATATTATACGCGAACCTTCTAAGTCCTCATACAGTATATATCTTGTGCCATTTTATATAAAAGGTACTTTATATATATTATACGTGAACTTTCTAAGTCCTCATATAGTATATATCTTGTGCCATTTTATATAAAAGGTACTTTATATATATTATACCTTGAACCTTCTAAGTCCTCATACAGTATACATTTTGTGCCATTTTATATAAGGGTACTATATATATTATACGTGAACCTTCAAGTCCTCATACATTATATATTTTGTGCCATTTACTCCTAATGGGGTAACGCAATTGATACTATGTATTTCACCTGCCCTCATATATATTATACCTGAACCTAAGTCCTCACACAGTATATATTTTGTGCCATTTTATATAAAAGGTACTTTATATATATTATACGTGAACCTTAAAGTCCTCATACAGTATATATTTTGTGCCATTTATATAAAAGGTACTATATATATATTATACGTGAACCTTCTAAGTCCTCATACAGTATACATTTTGTGCCATTTTATATAAGGTACTTTATATATTATACGTGAACCTTCAAGTCCTCATACATTATATATTTTGTGCCATTTACTCCTAATGGGGTAACGCATTGATACTATGTATTTCACCTGCCCTCATATATATTATACCTGAACCTAAGTCCTCATACAGTATTATTTTGTGCCATTTTATATAAAAGGTACTATATATATTATACGTGAACCTTCAAGTCCTCATACATTATATATTTTGTGCCATTTACTCCTAATGGGGTAACGCATTGATACTATGTATTTCACCTGCCCTCATATATATTATACCTGAACCTAAGTCCTCACACAGTATATATTTTGTGCCATTTTATATAAAAGGTACTTTATATATATTATACGTGAACCTTCAAGTCCTCATACAGTATACATTTTGTGCCATTTTATATAAAAGGTACTTATATATATTATACTTGAACCTTCTAAGTCCTCATACAGTATACATTTTGTGCCATTTTATATAAGGTACTATATATATTATACGTGAACCCTTCAAGTCCTCATACATTATATATTTTGTGCATTTACTCCTAATGGGGTAACGCATTGATACTATGTATTTCACCTGCCCTCATATTATATTATACCTGAACCTAAGTTCCTCATACAGTATATATTTTGTGCCATTTTATATAAAAGGTACTTATTATATATTATACGCGAACCTTCTAAGTCCTCATACAGTATATATCTTGTGCCATTTTATATAAAAGGTACTTTATATATATTATACGTGAACTTTCTAAGTCCTCATATAGTATATATCTTGTGCCATTTTATATAAAAGGTACTTTATATATATTATACTTGAACCTTCTAAGTCCTCATACAGTATACATTTTGTGCCATTTATATAAGGTACTATATATATTATACGTGAACCTTCAAGTCCTCATACATTATATATTTTGTGCCATTTACTCCTAATGGGGTAACGCATTGATACTATGTATTTCACCTGCCCTCATATATATTATACCTGAACCTAAGTCCTCACACAGTATATATTTTGTGCCATTTAATATAAAAGGTACTTATATATATATTATACGTGAACCTTAAAGTCCTCATACAGTAATATTTTGTGCCATTTTATATAAAAGGTACTATATATATATTATACGTGAACCTTAAAGTCCTCATACATTATTATATCCAGTGCCATTTATTCCTAATGGGGTAACGCAATGATATTATGTATTTCACCTGCCCTCATATATATATATTATACTCGAACCTTCTAAGTCCTCATATAATATCTAAGTGCCATTTTCCTTAAAGGTACTTTATATATATTATACGTGAACCTTAAAGTCCTCATACAGTATATATTTTGTGCCATTTTATATAAAAGGTACTTTATTATATATTATACTTGAACCTTCTAAGTCCTCATTACAGTATACATTTTGTGCCATTTTATATAAGGTACTATATATATTATACGTGAACCTTCAAGTCCTCATACATTATATATTTTGTGCCATTTACTCCTAATGGGGTAACGCATTGATACTATGTATTTCACCTGCCCTCATATATATTATACCTGAACCTAAGTCCTCATACAGTATATATTTTGTGCCATTTTATATAAAAGGTACTTTATATATATTATACGTGAACCTTAAAGTCCTCATACAGTATATATTTTGTGCCATTTTATATAAAAGGTACTTATATATATTATACGTGAACTTTCTAAGTCCTCATATAGTATATATCATATGCCATTTTACATAAAAGCTTATATTATACGTCAACACAAGTCCTCATACAGTATATATCTGCCATTTATTCCTAATGGGGTAACGCAATGTTTTTTGCATTGCGTTACTTATGAAAATATATATATATATGATCAAGTTCCATTTTTTAAAAGGACTTTTCACTCTCAATTAAATGGCATTTCTTCTCTCCAAAAGAGGTTTTTCAACCTCGCGTCTAACATGTCGCACACACTTTCAAAGTATAATACGCACATTTAAACGCACAGTCGTGCATCACAGGATGAACCTCAGAGCCTCGTGGCTTCATGTCCACTCGAACTCTTACAGTACCTTGATGACTGCATGTCGTATTCATGCTACTGGTAACCCAACCCATGCATTCTCACTACGGTGTTTTTCGACCACTACCCGTTTATCATGATAGTAGGTAAAAGTCCGCTTGGAGCACCACTGATCACTCCCCGAAAAGAGAGTCAGCGTAATCGTTCACTGCTCGGTTGGAATCTATCACTGTTTCAGACTGGTTTCTGGCTTAGAGGCTTTCAGCCATTATCCAGCGGATGACAGCTTTGCATCTCTGGCATATCAGCCAAATGCTTCACCGTTTATCCGGTCCTGCGGGTCCTCTCGTACTAAACAGGACTACTGTCACAGCGCTATCGAGACGGTAGGGTAAAACTAACCTGTCTCACGACGGTCTAAACCCAGCTCACGTTCCCTGTTGGTGGGTGAACAATCCAACACTTTGAGTATGCTGCTACCCAATGATAGGAAGAGCCGACATCGAAGGATCAAAAAGCGACGTCGCTATGGACGCTTGGCCGCCACAAGCCAGTTATCCCTGTGGTAACTTTTCTGACACCCCTGTCCCCAAACTCTGGGTGATCAAGGGATCGATAGGCCACACTTTCGTGGTTCGTATTCGTACTGAAAATCGGAATCAAGCGAGCTTTTGCCCTTTTGCTCTACCCGTGGTTTCTGTCCACGGTGAGCTCGCCTTTGGACACCCTCGTTGCATTTTTAAGGATGTACCGCCCCAGTCAAACTCCCCATCTGATTATGTCATCGGCGATGGGTCAACAGATCTGTCTGTCTTATAGCCACGAATCCACCCATCCTGCCTTTTCAGCAGGAATGGATATTTCCCGTGTTACCGACTTAGTGTGAAAACAATGAAGGTAGTGGTATTTCACCGTCGACTGACACAAGCCAATCTCCCACTTATTCTACACCCCTCATGTCTTCTCACAAAATCAAACTAGAGTCAAGCTCAACAGGGTCTTCTTTCCCCGCCGTCTCAGTCAAGCCCGTTCCCTTGACTGTGGTTTCGCTGGATGGTAGGTAGGGACAGTGGGAATCTCGTTGATCCATTCATGCGCGTCACTAATTAGATGACGAGGCATTTGGCTACCTTACAAGAGTCATAGTTACTCCCGCCGTTTACCCGTGCTTGGTTGCGTCTCCGCACTTTGACATTCAGAGCACTGGGCAGAAATCACATTGCGTCAACACCCCTTAAGGCCATCGCAATGCTTTGTTTTAATTAAACAGTCGGATTCCCCATGTTAGTAACAGTTCTAAGCAGACCGATGCTTGCCACTCGTAAAGAACTCCACCGGCTGATATCTAACCAACTGCATGCAACCACCACAATAAAGCAACAGCACACACAACCGACCAATCAACCAATTCCAAAGTTCACACAGGCATTCCAGGGCCAGCGTTTGTTTCACCAAACTTATCCATATGATGCACACGCTTTTACACACACACACCAATACACACAAGTCCCGTTCAACACCCACTAACCTAGGCAATACTAGCTCGATTGGCCCGGTCCTTAGAGCCAATCCTTTTCCCAAAGTTACGGATCCATTTTGCCGACTTCCCTTACCTACATTGTTCCAGTGCCAGAGGCTGCACACCTAGGAGACCTGATGCGGATTCGGTACGGACGAGCGTGAAATTTAGCCACTCCCTCGGATTTTCAAGGGTTGATACCTATACTGCGGACATTGCAAAAATTGCCATGCTCTTCCAGGCTTTTTACCTCATCTCCGAATGACTCGATTCCAAGGTACAATTTGGCCTGTTATACAGAAAAGATAATTCTCCCCGCCATAGACATCAACGTCTCCGAGATTGTTTGCGTTACCGCTAAGCAACCCACAAACACCAACACATTATCAATAAAGGCAACATGCAGCGCCAAGGATTGCGTCTCCAACGCCCGGTTCAGGAATATTAACCTGATTCCCTTTCGCGGATTCCGACCCATTTACACCGTACAACCATGCATTGCTACACAGCCGTACAAACAAGTCAGCATTGTAATAGCCCTTAGGCAACCGCTTAGGACCGACTAACTCACGTCCAACTGCTGTTCACGTGAAACCCTTCTCCACTTCGGCCTAAAAGGTTTTTACTCACTTTTATCATTGCTACTACCACCAAGATCTACACCAACGGCAGCTCCATACAAGTTCACACTTTGTACTTTATTGCTACCGTTGCGCCCTTCTACCCTTTACCAAACATTTCTAGTAGTAAAGGATGAGCATCGGTCACACGATTCAGCGCCATTCATTTTCAGGGCCGGTCGATTCGGCAGGTGAGTTGTTAGACATTCCTTAGCGGATTCCTACTTTCAGGGCCACCGCCCTGCTGTCTTTATCGACCGACTCCTTTTGTGGTATCTATCAACGTGTCGTTTGGCACCTTAGCTCAACTCTCGGTTCATCCCGCATCGCCAGTTCTGCTTACCAAAAATGGCCCACTTGAGACACAAACATTCACACACACAATTTCACTCAAGTTACAAATCATGCTACTCACCGGTTGGTAGTTTGAGAATAGGTCGAGAGTAATATATCCCCGATTCCTCTAATCATTCGCTCTACCCGATGAAACTGTCTCACACATGTCTCAGCGATCCTGAGGGATATTTCGAAGGGAACCAGCTACTAGATAGTTCGATTAGTCTATCGCCCCTATACGCAAGTCTAACGATCGATTTGCACGTCAGAATCGCTTCGAGCCTCCACCAGAGTTTCCTCTGGCTTCACCCTGCTCACGTATAGTTCACCATCTTTCGGGTCCAGTACCTAGAGCTCCAACTCGATCAAAACATGGTTAGTCAAGACCGGCCGATGATGCGCCATCAAACCATTTTCACAGTTTAACAGATCTCATCTCTCGCTTTCACTACGCCGTCGGGTTTTCCACCCTCCAACTTGCTCTAGATTCTGCCTCCTTGGTCCGTGTTTCAAGACGGGTCGGAAGGTTAGGTATCTCGTCAGATACTAGCACTAGTTGCTATTCCACCACACAATATAAATATACGTGTAATCACACCGCAATCAACGTACATAATCGCATGGTCTACAGCCGACCGAAGTAAATCATCAGCCACTAACGCTTCCCCACATTACATATTAGTATATGTGATTGATTGCATCCACGCAACAGCAATCCCCAAAACAACTGTCAGGGTCTTGTTGAAGCCACTCTACACGCATTTCTACGCGTAGATAAAGAACAATTGCACCACATGTAATACCAATAGACCTGACGCATCCAGTACAGCTAATGACCTAATATCTACCAATAACAAGTCACTCACACCGCAACTCGTCGACAAATATCAAAGTCACCATTATAACAAGATCACGACACTGCCTTCCGCTTCCCCGTAAGCGGTTTCACGTACTTTTAACTCTCTTTTCAGAGTTCTTTTCAACTTTCCCTCACAGTACTTGTTCGCTATCGGTTTCGTGTCCATATTTAGCCTTGGGTGGAGTTTACCACCTACTTTAGGTTGCAATCCCAAACAACCCGACTCTAGGAATTGGCCACATACCCAACTTTGTTCAATCACACACAGGACTATCACCTTCTATGGCACCTCAACCCGGAGGACTTTGATCAAACGTCGCTGGTAGTAGACCTATCCATACCGTTACATTTCGTCCTGTCCATGGTCCAGGAAGATTCAACGATGGGCTTTTCCCACTTCACTCGCAGTTACTGAGGGAATCACTGTTGTTTTCTTTTCCTCCGCTTACTGATATGCTTAAGTTCAGCGGGTAGTCTTGCCTGAGTTGAGGTTATCAAGTCAATCTCTATATACATTACACGCTAATCTCCCAACAATTACAAAACAACGTCTTTGTCCAAAGCCGTGTTCCCCAACTGTTATCTCTTATAAAAATATTACAAGTGTAGGACAGATCAACAGTATACATACACAATTGGTCCCCTCCAATGCTATCAAATACACACAATATCCAACAAACTTCAAAGAGTACCACTGTTGCACTTTAGTAGAGTAACCGTAAAATTACACCACCAATCACATGAACACACACTTTTGGTTTGAACCCCCCAAAAATGTACATACACGCATTTTTAACAACAACACTCAACCAGACATATGCTGGAGTTTTATTACCCAACATGCTATTTGCATTCAAAATTTCAATGACTCACTAGGCGCTGCGAATCGCACCAATTATCGCAGTTGGCCGCGTTCTTCATCGATACACGAACCGAGTGATCCACCGCCAACGGTTGTTTTTACAATCGTCTAATGACTTACACAATTACAAGTAATTTTCCACATAGTACAAAGTGAGTTATATCACATAACTCACTTTATACTCTGGACATCTGGCGCATAAGCACCAGCCCGGTTATATACTTATATATTTTACATACAAGTATACAACCAGTACACCACACTATTACCATTTTCCTGATACACCACTTAGTATCAAACGGATGTATAGTGTGTCAACATAATATTAACTACGTACCATTCAGCGATTTTCATTGTGTTGGCTAGACACTTGAGTAATTTACTACTATCGCTTCACGTACAAAACAACTTGCGACTTTTTTGCTAAATATATAGCAAAGTCCAAGTTCTCTCTGATGATCCTTCCGCAGGTTCACCTACGGAAACCTTGTTACGACTTTTACTTCCTCTAGATAAAACTTCTCAGGGTTTCTCCCAGTCGCCCCTTGCGAGGTAACCGGTCCTAACTCTTTGAAATACTATCCAATCGGTAGTAGCGACGGGCGGTGTGTACAAAGGGCAGAGACGTATTCAACACGAGTTGATGACTCGCGCTTACGAGGAATTCCTCTTTCATGAGCAATTATTACAAGGCTCAATCCAAAGTACGACAGCGATTTCCAAGATTCCCCACCCATCTCAGAGCAGGCACTCGTTGTCACTGCCATTGTAGCGCACGTGCAGCCCAGAACATCGAAGGGCATCACAGACCTGTTATTGCCACGCTTCCCCCGGCTTAACTCCGGTTGTCTCTTTAAGATTGAACACGACAAAGTGCCCGTAATCAATTAAAGACCGTGGTCTCGCTCGTTACCGGAATTAACCTGACAGATCACTCCACCAACTAAGAACGGCCATGCACCACCAATCATCGTATCATGAAAGATCTCTCAGTCTGTCAATCCTGTCAATGTCTGGACCTGGTGAGTTTCCCCGTGTTGAGTCAAATTAAGCCGCAGGCTCCACTCCTGGTGGTGCCATTCCGTCAATTTCGTTCAAATTTTATACTTGCGTACGCACTCTCCCCACGACCAAAACACTTGATTTCTCTGAGGGCCCAACCTGGATAGTTCCGGACTAATCCCATGTTGGCATCGTTTACTGTATAGAACTAGGACGGTATCTGATCGTCTTCGAACCTCTAACTTTCGTTCTTGATTAATGAAAACACTCTTGGCGAATGCTTTCGCATTAGTTAGTCTTTGATGGGTCTAAGAATTTCACCCCTCGCCATCAAGTACTAACGCCCTCAAATGTTCCTTTTAATCCTAGACCATATTGGTCAACAACCAACAGTTGATTTGGTCAACATAATCGTTCCATGCTATTACATTCAAGCTTACGCCTGCTTTGAGCACTGTGCTTTATTCAAGGCACATTTCGCAAGTGACCACACACAAGAATTCAATCTCACATGCGGATCTCGCGAGAAAAAAACCCCTCAACAACCAAACACAATATCATTCGCTTGTCAAAGAGCTTTTGTAATCCAACTACGAGCGCTTTAACCGCAACAATTTTGATATACACTACTGGAGCTGGAATTACCGCGGCTGCTGGCACCAGACTTGCCCTCCAGTAGCTACTCATTGAAGGTTATAGATTGCATTCATTCCGATAGTGAACCAATAATGGTCTACTCCGGTATTTCTCGTCACTACCTCCCAAAGTCTGGATTGGGTAATTTGCGCGCCTGCTGCCTTCCTTAGATGTGGTAGCCGTTTCTCAGGCTCCCTCTCCGGAATCGAACCCTGATCCCCCGTTACCCGTTACCACCTTGGTGAGCCAATACCTCACCAACTAGTTGATAGGGCAGAAACTCGATCGGACTATCGACAATTTAATGTTCGATATGCACAGTTATTATGAGTCATCATATTCTGCAACATCCCCCATTTTACTGAAGGAGTACAGAGTTGGTTGAGTCTAATAAATGCTCCCACTCCACAACAGAATGAGATTTGCTATGTATTAGCTCTAGATTTACCACAGTTATCCATGGCTGATATGACCGAACAGACAATAACTGATTTACTGAGCGCTTCGCAGTTTCATCTTTATATGATGTGAACTTAGACTTGCATGGCTTAGTCTTTGAGACGAGCATATGACCACTGGCAGAATCAACCAGATCACAATATTATTCCACATATATTTTCACATACATTTTCACATGTGTGGATATTTCCCCCATCAACAACTAACATCTCTCTCTCCTCTAATTCTCCAACACACACAACAATCACTCAGGATGATGGGTGGGACATTATGCACAACAACCACCCAAAACATCCACTTATTCCACCACCACACGTATTATACATGCATATATAGGCATTTCTCACACACACATCACCATGCCTATTTCACCTTTGTCTGCTTTCGAGACACTATTAAAGTAATAATTACTGCGTTCAGATATTTCTCCGCAATACATCAAACCATCACTTCGATAGCTTATACATTTTGCGTAAGATTACGTCAGTTAGTAATACATTACTTGTTCATATTTTGTGTTTACCTCACACATAATAGCACCACCATTAGTCGAAACGTATAAATAATTTTGGGTTCCCTGCTATTGTTCACACTAACAACAATCTATCACCACTACTCTCACTCACTCAATCATTTCACGCAAAACACCTACAACCAACTAAAGCTACCGTACACACCTTGCTCAACTTTCTCACAACTTCACACACTCACACCATCTCCACCATGATTTGCACATAATATGATACAGAGTTAAGGTATCTCTGACACGTCCTCAAACATGTCCAACCACTATCGTATTCATATCAAGGAATTACACCAGACATCAAATGTCAACATACACCCAAAATTACGGCAAAATCATTTTTCACTACTACAATCTTACAAAAAACTCCCAATATCACACAAAACTTCAACCTCCACTCTAACAACAATTCATCCTCGACAATTCCCCCTTTCACACACACACACACTACTCAACTATAATCTTTTACACAAATTTACCTGTTAGTTAAAATCAACATAGAGAACCCTCTTTAACCATACACCGCAATATTAGCCAAAATTCCAATCCAATCTCTCTACACATTTCTCCCAACTTTCCACATAATACAACACAATCACAACACAACATCTCTATTTCCCACAATTTTACCCAAATTCGAATTCGCTAACATCTACAATGTACAATCTCCACAATATTCAGCATTGGTTATGTATCAACCTAATACAAATTTCGTAGTTGACTCAGCAACCCGAGGAACCAGGCACAACCTCACCCACACACTCTACCTACTCTGTAAGGCCAACCCCCGCCCCCCAAGAGGACTTTGCCACCAGGTTTTCACCATTGGCTAACACAACCACACTAACCATTGCACTACACATCCCTACTATACCATCATACAGTCTACACAATCATTATTCTTCCATTTTTATCAGACACCAAATCATAACTATTCAACTCACTAATGGCTCGACTTGGTAATCTTGCGTTACCCCATTAGGAACAAATGGAACTTTTTCAGAATCTTCCATTTTCTAGCCGAACTTTAATATATTTCTATTATCAAAGTAATATACATGTACCATTAGTATATCACAAAAATATTACTTGAAAATTAATATTCTGTTTTATTGTTTTATTATTAATTAATTTATAAAAAATATAATTAAAATAATATTAAATAATGCTTTAATTGTATAATAATTAAAGAAAAAAATATGGTGCCATTTATAAAAAATTTAATAAAAAAAGTGCCATTTATAAAAAATTTAATATAAAAAGTGCCATTTATAAAAAATTTATAAAAAGTGCCATTTATAAAAAATTTATAAAAAGTGCCATTTATAAAAAATTTAATATAAAAAGTGCCATTTATAAAAAATTTATAAAAATTGCCATTTATAAAAAATTTAATATTATAAAAAGTGCCATTTATAAAAAATTTAATATTATAAAAAGTGCCATTTATAAAAAATTTATAAAAAGTGCCATTTATAAAAAATTTAATATAAAAAGTGCCATTTATAAAAAATTTAATATAAAAAGTGCCATTTATAAAAAATTTATAAACGCTGCCATTTATAAAAAATTTAATTTAAAAAATTGCCATTTATAAAAAATTTATAAAAAGTGCCATTTATAAAAAATTTAATATAAAAAGTGCCATTTATAAAAAGTGCCATTTATAAAAAATTTATAAAAAGTGCCATTTATAAAAAATTTAATATAAAAAGTGCCATTTATAAAAAGTGCCATTTATAAAAAATTTATAAAAAGTGCCATTTATAAAAAATTTAATATAAAAAGTGCCATTTATAAAAAGTGCCATTTTTAAAAAATTTATAAAAAGTGCCATTTATAAAAAATTTAATATTATAAAAAGTGCCATTTATAAAAAATTTAATATAAAAAGTGCCATTTATAAAAAATTTATAAACGCTGCCATTTATAAAAAATTTAATTTATAAAATTTGCCATTTATAAAAAATTTGATTTACATTCTCTGCCATTTTTAAAAAATTTATAAAAAGTGCCATTTTTAAAAAATTTATAAAAAGTGCCATTTATAAAAAATTTAATATTATAAAAAGTGCCATTTATAAAAAATTTAATATAAAAAGTGCCATTTATAAAAAATTTAATATAAAAAGTGCCATTTATAAAAAATTTAATTTATAAAATTTGCCATTTATAAAAAATTTGATTTACATTCTCTGCCATTTATAAAAAATTTAATATTATAAAAAGTGCCATTTATAAAAAATATAATTATAAACGTTGCCATTTATAAAAAATTTAATTTTATAAACGTTGCCATTGGAGAAAAACGAAAGTCATATAACGTTTCATTTTATATCCGTATTTTTATTATTATTCTATTACAAAATTATTATACATAAATCATTTTTATAATAATCTTATTATGATAACAAAAAATGCATTCCATTCTTTATATGAATAGTATATTCCCTTAAATTTGTCCAATTTACATAGGGTACCCTAAAAAAATTTTTCTTTTGAAAGCGTATATTTTTATTACCCGATATATTTAATATAGAATCATAAAAACCATAATACACGTAAAATAAACCAATTTATTTTTATATGACCGCGCATCCCATGTAGTATATTGGTGATATTTTATTTTACAAATGTGTTACGTACTTTAAATTCAGTATAAAATTACAAAATAATTTTATTTAGTAAATATATTATTTTTGGCATTTTTTATAAACTTTTAATAACAAAAATAACCGATTTATTTTTATCGTCTGTTTATAATTGCACATTTTATTCTTTTTTTATATGAAGAAATTATTTTTATTTCAAAATACTATACAAAAATATTTTTTATATTTATTTACATAACATACTAAAAGCACAATAAAAATAAACTACTATTGTAATTTTTACAAGAATAACTATATTGAGTAAAAAAATATAATGAACATATATATATACTTATATATATTTTTATGGATAATAAAATCATATTTTTATTTTATTTAAATATCAAGTTTGTTAGTTTATACAATTACAATTTATGATATTTATCTATTCATATAACAAGTAGTTTTTTTAATTTATCGTTTAAACTTATAATAATTGTATTTTAGTTTTATTGCTAATTATTTATAGTTTTTTTACTATAAAACACATTTAAATTTTTATATTATGATAGTTTAAAGTTATTTTACAATGCATTTGACAACATACTTAGAGTGGCTTATTTTTTTATGATTAATATGAATGTATACCTAGAAATTATGTTTAAGTATGCATGTTTTTATATACATATATAATAGTAATTCAAAAATCCAAATAATCGCAATTTATGATTAAATAATGATAATAAACCTTTACATTTGTATAATAGAAGACAATATTTTAAAGTTACACTACTTTTATCGGTTACAGAGAAAAAAATCAGTGCCATGTCTTTCGGGGTTAGATTATTATATTACGTGAGAATTTTGATCAAGTAATGAATACAAATGGCACAAATAAATTATATCTATTATATAAAATCATTTTAATTGCCATTTATATATCAGTTGAAGCCATAAAGACCATTAAATGTTTTAATTAGTCGCTAGGATGATATTTGCAATGGAACTTGAAAATATAGCTGAGCCGGCCGAAAGTGACGTTTTTGTTGCGTTACCCCATTAGGAACAAATGGAACTTTTTCAGAATCTTCCATTTTCTAGCCGAACTTTAATATATTTCTATTATCAAAGTAATATACATGTACCATTAGTATATCACAAAAATATTACTTGAAAATTAATATTCAGTTTTATTGTTTTATTATTAATTAATTTATACAAAATATAATTAAAATAATATTAAATAATGTATCATTTGTATAATAATTAAAGAAAAAAATACATTGCCATTTATGAAAAATTTATAAACGCTGCCATTTATAAAAAATTTTACATTCTCTGCCATTTATAAAAAATTTAATATAAAAAATTTATAAAAAGTGCCATTTATAAAAAATTTATAAAAAGTGCCATTTATAAAAAATTTATAAACGTTGCCATTTATAAAAAATTTAATATAAAAAGTGCCATTTATAAAAAATTTTCTAAAAAACCCATATAGAATTATAGCAGAGCCGGCCGAAAGTGACGTTTTTATTGCGTTACCCCATTAGGGAGCAATGGCAAAAAAATTTTCTAAAAAACCCATATAAAATTATAGCAGAGCCGGCCGAAAGTGACGTTTTTGTTGCGTTACCCCATTAGGGAGCAATGGCAAAAAAATTTTCTAAAAAACCCATATAAAATTATAGCAGAGCCGGCCGAAAGTGACGTTTTTGTTGCGTTACCCCATTAGGAACCAATGGCAGAAAATTACAATTTTGCGGCTTGTCACATATTTTTCTATTTTACGCCCCTCCCTTATAACTGCTTGTGCACGAGGATTTTCGAGCACCCCCGGATTCGGGCCGTCCCTCCGAATCCACCCTGGTTTCCTCACTCCGACACCCAGGAACTGACGACTATTTATAAACGTTCCTGGGGCATATCCCCTCGTTAGTCACCCTGAACCTTCTAAGTCCTCATATAATATCTAAGTGCCATTTTCTTAAAGGTACTTGTATATATTATTCCTGAACCTTCTAAGTCCTCATACATATATATCCAGTGCCATTTACTCCTAATGGGGTAACGCAATGATATTATGTATTTCACCTGCCCTCATATATATATATTATACTCGAACCTTCTAAGTCCTCATATAATATCTAAGTGCCATTTTCTTAAAGGTACTGTATATATTATACGTGAACCTTCTAAGTCCTCATACAGTATACATTTTGTGCCATTTTATATAAAAGGTACTATATATATATTATACGTGAACCTTCTAAGTCCTCATACAGTATACATTTTGTGCCATTTTATATAAGGTACTATATATATTATACGTGAACCTTCAAGTCCTCATACATTATATATTTTGTGCCATTTACTCCTAATGGGGTAACGCATTGATACTATGTATTTCACCTGCCCTCATATATATTATACCTGAACCTAAGTCCTCATACAGTATATATTTTGTGCCATTTTATATAAAAGGTACTATATATATTATACGTGAACCTTCAAGTCCTCATACATTATATATTTTGTGCCATTTACTCCTAATGGGGTAACGCATTGATACTATGTATTTCACCTGCCCTCATATATATTATACCTGAACCTAAGTCCTCACACAGTATATATTTTGTGCCATTTTATATAAAAGGTACTTTATATATATTATACGTGAACCTTCAAGTCCTCATACAGTATACATTTTGTGCCATTTTATATAAAAGGTACTTTATATATATTATACTTGAACCTTCTAAGTCCTCATACAGTATACATTTTGTGCCATTTTATATAAGGTACTATATATATTATACGTGAACCTTCAAGTCCTCATACATTATATATTTTGTGCCATTTACTCCTAATGGGGTAACGCATTGATACTATGTATTTCACCTGCCCTCATATATATTATACCTGAACCTAAGTCCTCATACAGTATATATTTTGTGCCATTTTATATAAAAGGTACTTTATATATATTATACGCGAACCTTCTAAGTCCTCATACAGTATATATCTTGTGCCATTTTATATAAAAGGTACTATATATATATTATACGTGAACCTTAAAGTCCTCATACATTATATATCCAGTGCCATTTATTCCTAATGGGGTAACGCAATGATATTATGTATTTCACCTGCCCTCATATATATATATTATACTCGAACCTTCTAAGTCCTCATATAATATCTAAGTGCCATTTTCTTAAAGGTACTTTATATATATTATACGTGAACCTTAAAGTCCTCATACAGTATACATTTTGTGCCATTTTATATAAAAGGTACTATATATATATTATACGTGAACCTTCTAAGTCCTCATACAGTATACATTTTGTGCCATTTTATATAAGGTACTATATATATTATACGTGAACCTTCAAGTCCTCATACATTATATATTTTGTGCCATTTACTCCTAATGGGGTAACGCATTGATACTATGTATTTCACCTGCCCTCATATATATTATACCTGAACCTAAGTCCTCATACAGTATATATTTTGTGCCATTTTATATAAAAGGTACTTTATATATATTATACGCGAACCTTCTAAGTCCTCATACAGTATATATCTTGTGCCATTTTATATAAAAGGTACTATATATATATTATACGTGAACCTTAAAGTCCTCATACATTATATATCCAGTGCCATTTATTCCTAATGGGGTAACGCAATGATATTATGTATTTCACCTGCCCTCATATATATATATTATACTCGAACCTTCTAAGTCCTCATATAATATCTAAGTGCCATTTTCTTAAAGGTACTTTATATATATTATACGTGAAC
>NW_027255050.1:47500-52965 GCF_042242105.1 Pempheris klunzingeri
CGTTTGGCACCTTAGCTCAACTCTCGGTTCATCCCGCATCGCCAGTTCTGCTTACCAAAAATGGCCCACTTGAGACACAAACATTCACACACACAATTTCACTCAAGTTACAAATCATGCTACTCACCGGTTGGTAGTTTGAGAATAGGTCGAGAGTAATATATCCCCGATTCCTCTAATCATTCGCTCTACCCGATGAAACTGTCTCACACATGTCTCAGCGATCCTGAGGGATATTTCGAAGGGAACCAGCTACTAGATAGTTCGATTAGTCTATCGCCCCTATACGCAAGTCTAACGATCGATTTGCACGTCAGAATCGCTTCGAGCCTCCACCAGAGTTTCCTCTGGCTTCACCCTGCTCACGTATAGTTCACCATCTTTCGGGTCCAGTACCTAGAGCTCCAACTCGATCAAAACATGGTTAGTCAAGACCGGCCGATGATGCGCCATCAAACCATTTTCACAGTTTAACAGATCTCATCTCTCGCTTTCACTACGCCGTCGGGTTTTCCACCCTCCAACTTGCTCTAGATTCTGCCTCCTTGGTCCGTGTTTCAAGACGGGTCGGAAGGTTAGGTATCTCGTCAGATACTAGCACTAGTTGCTATTCCACCACACAATATAAATATACGTGTAATCACACCGCAATCAACGTACATAATCGCATGGTCTACAGCCGACCGAAGTAAATCATCAGCCACTAACGCTTCCCCACATTACATATTAGTATATGTGATTGATTGCATCCACGCAACAGCAATCCCCAAAACAACTGTCAGGGTCTTGTTGAAGCCACTCTACACGCATTTCTACGCGTAGATAAAGAACAATTGCACCACATGTAATACCAATAGACCTGACGCATCCAGTACAGCTAATGACCTAATATCTACCAATAACAAGTCACTCACACCGCAACTCGTCGACAAATATCAAAGTCACCATTATAACAAGATCACGACACTGCCTTCCGCTTCCCCGTAAGCGGTTTCACGTACTTTTAACTCTCTTTTCAGAGTTCTTTTCAACTTTCCCTCACAGTACTTGTTCGCTATCGGTTTCGTGTCCATATTTAGCCTTGGGTGGAGTTTACCACCTACTTTAGGTTGCAATCCCAAACAACCCGACTCTAGGAATTGGCCACATACCCAACTTTGTTCAATCACACACAGGACTATCACCTTCTATGGCACCTCAACCCGGAGGACTTTGATCAAACGTCGCTGGTAGTAGACCTATCCATACCGTTACATTTCGTCCTGTCCATGGTCCAGGAAGATTCAACGATGGGCTTTTCCCACTTCACTCGCAGTTACTGAGGGAATCACTGTTGTTTTCTTTTCCTCCGCTTACTGATATGCTTAAGTTCAGCGGGTAGTCTTGCCTGAGTTGAGGTTATCAAGTCAATCTCTATATACATTACACGCTAATCTCCCAACAATTACAAAACAACGTCTTTGTCCAAAGCCGTGTTCCCCAACTGTTATCTCTTATAAAAATATTACAAGTGTAGGACAGATCAACAGTATACATACACAATTGGTCCCCTCCAATGCTATCAAATACACACAATATCCAACAAACTTCAAAGAGTACCACTGTTGCACTTTAGTAGAGTAACCGTAAAATTACACCACCAATCACATGAACACACACTTTTGGTTTGAACCCCCCAAAAATGTACATACACGCATTTTTAACAACAACACTCAACCAGACATATGCTGGAGTTTTATTACCCAACATGCTATTTGCATTCAAAATTTCAATGACTCACTAGGCGCTGCGAATCGCACCAATTATCGCAGTTGGCCGCGTTCTTCATCGATACACGAACCGAGTGATCCACCGCCAACGGTTGTTTTTACAATCGTCTAATGACTTACACAATTACAAGTAATTTTCCACATAGTACAAAGTGAGTTATATCACATAACTCACTTTATACTCTGGACATCTGGCGCATAAGCACCAGCCCGGTTATATACTTATATATTTTACATACAAGTATACAACCAGTACACCACACTATTACCATTTTCCTGATACACCACTTAGTATCAAACGGATGTATAGTGTGTCAACATAATATTAACTACGTACCATTCAGCGATTTTCATTGTGTTGGCTAGACACTTGAGTAATTTACTACTATCGCTTCACGTACAAAACAACTTGCGACTTTTTTGCTAAATATATAGCAAAGTCCAAGTTCTCTCTGATGATCCTTCCGCAGGTTCACCTACGGAAACCTTGTTACGACTTTTACTTCCTCTAGATAAAACTTCTCAGGGTTTCTCCCAGTCGCCCCTTGCGAGGTAACCGGTCCTAACTCTTTGAAATACTATCCAATCGGTAGTAGCGACGGGCGGTGTGTACAAAGGGCAGAGACGTATTCAACACGAGTTGATGACTCGCGCTTACGAGGAATTCCTCTTTCATGAGCAATTATTACAAGGCTCAATCCAAAGTACGACAGCGATTTCCAAGATTCCCCACCCATCTCAGAGCAGGCACTCGTTGTCACTGCCATTGTAGCGCACGTGCAGCCCAGAACATCGAAGGGCATCACAGACCTGTTATTGCCACGCTTCCCCCGGCTTAACTCCGGTTGTCTCTTTAAGATTGAACACGACAAAGTGCCCGTAATCAATTAAAGACCGTGGTCTCGCTCGTTACCGGAATTAACCTGACAGATCACTCCACCAACTAAGAACGGCCATGCACCACCAATCATCGTATCATGAAAGATCTCTCAGTCTGTCAATCCTGTCAATGTCTGGACCTGGTGAGTTTCCCCGTGTTGAGTCAAATTAAGCCGCAGGCTCCACTCCTGGTGGTGCCATTCCGTCAATTTCGTTCAAATTTTATACTTGCGTACGCACTCTCCCCACGACCAAAACACTTGATTTCTCTGAGGGCCCAACCTGGATAGTTCCGGACTAATCCCATGTTGGCATCGTTTACTGTATAGAACTAGGACGGTATCTGATCGTCTTCGAACCTCTAACTTTCGTTCTTGATTAATGAAAACACTCTTGGCGAATGCTTTCGCATTAGTTAGTCTTTGATGGGTCTAAGAATTTCACCCCTCGCCATCAAGTACTAACGCCCTCAAATGTTCCTTTTAATCCTAGACCATATTGGTCAACAACCAACAGTTGATTTGGTCAACATAATCGTTCCATGCTATTACATTCAAGCTTACGCCTGCTTTGAGCACTGTGCTTTATTCAAGGCACATTTCGCAAGTGACCACACACAAGAATTCAATCTCACATGCGGATCTCGCGAGAAAAAAACCCCTCAACAACCAAACACAATATCATTCGCTTGTCAAAGAGCTTTTGTAATCCAACTACGAGCGCTTTAACCGCAACAATTTTGATATACACTACTGGAGCTGGAATTACCGCGGCTGCTGGCACCAGACTTGCCCTCCAGTAGCTACTCATTGAAGGTTATAGATTGCATTCATTCCGATAGTGAACCAATAATGGTCTACTCCGGTATTTCTCGTCACTACCTCCCAAAGTCTGGATTGGGTAATTTGCGCGCCTGCTGCCTTCCTTAGATGTGGTAGCCGTTTCTCAGGCTCCCTCTCCGGAATCGAACCCTGATCCCCCGTTACCCGTTACCACCTTGGTGAGCCAATACCTCACCAACTAGTTGATAGGGCAGAAACTCGATCGGACTATCGACAATTTAATGTTCGATATGCACAGTTATTATGAGTCATCATATTCTGCAACATCCCCCATTTTACTGAAGGAGTACAGAGTTGGTTGAGTCTAATAAATGCTCCCACTCCACAACAGAATGAGATTTGCTATGTATTAGCTCTAGATTTACCACAGTTATCCATGGCTGATATGACCGAACAGACAATAACTGATTTACTGAGCGCTTCGCAGTTTCATCTTTATATGATGTGAACTTAGACTTGCATGGCTTAGTCTTTGAGACGAGCATATGACCACTGGCAGAATCAACCAGATCACAATATTATTCCACATATATTTTCACATACATTTTCACATGTGTGGATATTTCCCCCATCAACAACTAACATCTCTCTCTCCTCTAATTCTCCAACACACACAACAATCACTCAGGATGATGGGTGGGACATTATGCACAACAACCACCCAAAACATCCACTTATTCCACCACCACACGTATTATACATGCATATATAGGCATTTCTCACACACACATCACCATGCCTATTTCACCTTTGTCTGCTTTCGAGACACTATTAAAGTAATAATTACTGCGTTCAGATATTTCTCCGCAATACATCAAACCATCACTTCGATAGCTTATACATTTTGCGTAAGATTACGTCAGTTAGTAATACATTACTTGTTCATATTTTGTGTTTACCTCACACATAATAGCACCACCATTAGTCGAAACGTATAAATAATTTTGGGTTCCCTGCTATTGTTCACACTAACAACAATCTATCACCACTACTCTCACTCACTCAATCATTTCACGCAAAACACCTACAACCAACTAAAGCTACCGTACACACCTTGCTCAACTTTCTCACAACTTCACACACTCACACCATCTCCACCATGATTTGCACATAATATGATACAGAGTTAAGGTATCTCTGACACGTCCTCAAACATGTCCAACCACTATCGTATTCATATCAAGGAATTACACCAGACATCAAATGTCAACATACACCCAAAATTACGGCAAAATCATTTTTCACTACTACAATCTTACAAAAAACTCCCAATATCACACAAAACTTCAACCTCCACTCTAACAACAATTCATCCTCGACAATTCCCCCTTTCACACACACACACACTACTCAACTATAATCTTTTACACAAATTTACCTGTTAGTTAAAATCAACATAGAGAACCCTCTTTAACCATACACCGCAATATTAGCCAAAATTCCAATCCAATCTCTCTACACATTTCTCCCAACTTTCCACATAATACAACACAATCACAACACAACATCTCTATTTCCCACAATTTTACCCAAATTCGAATTCGCTAACATCTACAATGTACAATCTCCACAATATTCAGCATTGGTTATGTATCAACCTAATACAAATTTCGTAGTTGACTCAGCAACCCGAGGAACCAGGCACAACCTCACCCACACACTCTACCTACTCTGTAAGGCCAACCCCCGCCCCCCAAGAGGACTTTGCCACCAGGTTTTCACCATTGGCTAACACAACCACACTAACCATTGCACTACACATCCCTACTATACCATCATACAGTCTACACAATCATTATTCTTCCATTTTTATCAGACACCAAATCATAACTATTCAACTCACTAATGGCTCGACTTGGTAATCTTGCGTTACCCCATTAGGAACAAATGGAACTTTTTCAGAATCTTCCATTTTCTAGCCGAACTTTAATATATTTCTATTATCAAAGTAATATACATGTACCATTAGTATATC
>NW_027255051.1:0-52793 GCF_042242105.1 Pempheris klunzingeri
GGTGATCTAAAGATTATATAAAATCATTAAAGTCAAATAATCCATAAACAACTTTTTTACGCAGGTTAAATTATTTTGCAGTGAGATATTTGAAAAGCAATTATTACTGTTTACAAGCGGAGCAATGTTAGAAAATCGAAAAAAAGGACACACACAGGATCAGAATGTCAGTGACTTGTGTTAATTAAAATCAAATTAAAATGACGACATCTAGCCTTGGAAATGATCTTGTAGGATTTTTCATAAAAGGTCAAATGTAGATCATATTCAGTTTTGTCAGGGAGGAACAGACAACATTAATATACCTCTGGTAACAACTCCCCAAAAACCTTAAATGTGCTCTGTAGAGTGTTCTCATAAACAAAAGTTATGTTAACATCCAGCACATGTGCGTCCACAAGCATAAGAACAAACAAAATGGGGGCCTACAATTTAAAAACCTGCTTCATCACACGACTAATAGTCAACCTCTAAAGTAGATCTCTGTGTTGACTTACGGTATGACTTTGATGTCCTCTTTGCCATGTAGGATGTAGTCAATCAGTTTGTAGAAGATAACTTCCTTGAAAAGACACACACAACATCACAATTAGACAGACACTATGTGGAGAAGACATTTAAACTGAATCAATTGGGATCAAAAAACTCCCAACGACGATACAAACAGAGTAATATATTGCATGACAACATTAACTCTTCATTAAGTGTAGACAAAATGTAGTAACTGTGACTTAGTAACAGTTATTTACTATATATAATAATTATTGTATTTTCCAAGTTTGCTAATAAGCAGTACTGGGAAACTAATTTATATCAAATTGTGAAGAAAAGGTCCAGGTTTGTTGATGTGTGAAATACTGATGGCTGTGAAAACTCCACCTGAGTAAAAAACATTTTAAAAAACATGAGTTGCAGTTGAAAACTCAAGTAAAACGTACAGCATAAAGAGAATTGGACATGGCGTCAGAGGCGAGGCTCCGTTCATTCCTATGAAAGTTGTACAGTGGTGCAAGAAGTCTTCCACCATTAACCTGGGAGCATGAATCTGCTCAGTAGGCTGCCAAAAGTTTTACTGTTTACCTCTCGTGGATAAGTGACAGTCAAGGGGACATTTTGGCCTGAGGGGGGCAGTAGAGTAAATGAGCAGGAGCAGTGACAGTACTGGCAATGGCGGTAGTTGTCGTAGCAGTGATCAATATTTCCTCACCCTGCCATCAGGAGTTTTAGGTCCGTCATATGGTGGAACTTCTCCCATCAGAACTGGCCACAGGTCAAAGAACTCCTACACACACACACACACAAACACAGAGAAAAAACAGGAGATTTTAAGTGAAACAACATTGCTGATACGGACGCTTCTGTTGTTTCATTATTTAGATGCACTTACTGTATATAGTAGGTCCAGCCTGAAAATACTAATGCCAGCAGCCTCTTAGGAGCTTGTAATATTTTCTGTTCTTTCTTCAAAAAGTGCAGTTTTTAAAACATGGGCTCAAAGCTGAGCCACTACTTTTGTTTATTCTTAAGTGGTTTATTCATGAGATCCAGTGTTGTTACCAGACAGCCATCTGTGCAGGCAGACAACATGTGTTTGTTCTCAGATAGCAGGTGCTAGGAATCAACTGGCAGCTGTGTGTAATTAGGTGACAGCCACAGCCAATAAGTAGTATCTATGGCAATATGGTAGTTATCACAAATACATAGGGATTGAACACCACTGATCAGAACGGGGTGTTTAGTATTTCTTTCATGAAGGTCTGACAAAGAAACCCCAAAGGAGTACTCTTCCCAAATGAGGAGGGAGAAAAACAGGAGAGGAATCTCAATAAACTCTGAAGAGAATGGTACAAACACATCAGTGAATAATCAATGAGCAATGGATGCACGTAGTTTCAAATTTGTAAAAGTTGATTGTAATGGTGGTTCCATTTTCCCAGGATGTCACGGTTCACTGTGGCTCGTGCCAAGTTTTAGGATTTTGTGAACCTGAGCACTGTTGCTGCAGTTATGTTTCTCAAAACCTAATTCAAGCCCCAGATGTAGATTATTTCTCCCTGGTCTGCTTTTATATTAAAGTTTAAGAAGTTTGACTACTTAAGCTTTATTTGGGTGACCTGGCTCCTAACTCTGCAAATGAGTGTAAATCTGAAGCAACAAAACTTAATATTCCGGTGACATCACAGTGTAAACTTGGAACCTGACCATTTAAAAACAGTGAAGCACGGATAGTAAACCACAGACAGCGGATTATGGTGCTGCTTCCTGACCTCTGTATTAATAGTTTTGCTTGTTTACAGCTTTTCCCTGACTTCTCTGGGTGTGTATCTATGGAAACCCACCTTGGTCTTGGTCATGTCCAGGAGACCCACAGAGTAACGGTCACAGTTGAGGAAAGCTCTGACTGTGTACAAGGCCTTGTGGAACTGCCTCTCAATGTCCGTCAGCTCTTCAAACACCTTGCTGGCCGACCACAGCAGCACCTGTACAATGTTGTGGATACAGAACAGTTGCAAAGTTCATGTGCGCCATAGAACCTGAGGATTAACCTGTAAATTCTCCTCCTGTCTGACTGTCGCTTCTCTTACTATTACGACACATTTTTTTTTTACAGTTTGTGCTTTTAGAATCAGGCCAAATCGAGGCACCTCGTCAAATACACTAATCAATTTGTAGGACTCTCTTTCCATCTTTTTCATGCTCCTTTCTTCCATATAACTATGTCATCAAGAGAAGAAGAAATGTGGATCCATGCACCTTTTTGCTGTTCACATTGAGTCTAATAAGCATCAGATCTGAGACTAAGATGGAAAAAAGGTCAGATGTGGGACACTTTCAGCTTGTGTGAATGCAGCCTGAGAACAAACTCAAATGAAATATTTCCCAAGGGAAAGACTAATTGAAGTCCTGCATGCTCTGCCTGCTCACCTGTCCCCTCCTGGTCTCACAGTTGTGCAGGTAGCTCAGGTGGAAAACTCTCAGGAGCAGGTTGCCAAAGTTGAGATACTTGTTCAAGGTCTGGAAAAAAAAAAACAGCACACTTTTCACACACTTTCAGCTGCTTTGTGCAAATGCTTAGAGGTGGTTATGATTGCGGGTTCTCAGCAAAGGCCCAGAAATAAACATTAAAATATTCATCAGTTTTAATTGATGTGCTCCTCACTTTTACTTTTGTACCACCACTCAGAGCAGGTGACACATTTCACACAAATGGCAGATCTCTCATTTTTGAGTCAAAGAATTGCAAATAGCTACATGGTTCAACTACTCTTTTAGATATAAGTGATTTAGGTAACATTGTCTCCTCTCTCTTGACAAAGAAAATGCATTTCTGTGTGGTCTGAATGCCACAGAGAGCTCTCAGGTGATGAAACACAGATTCAGGCGGCCACAGTGGAGGCCCACAACTGTTGCTTGTTAATTGTTCGTGTAAAGTTAAGTACACACTTTGATTTAGGGATGATTTCACAACTTGTACTGACTTTGTGACTGACTTTAAACTATTTTATAGTTTTGGTGGTGAAGCATCTGCTGTGATGTTTTAGTTTGTAGTTAGTTTTGTGTCTTAGTTTATCGCTTTGCACCCACTAGAGATCTCTCTCTCTAAATGTTCTATGACAGGCTGAAGAATGTTCTCCTGTCAGCTTTCAGAAAGTTAAAGGATTAGAATTGCTAGTAATGACTTGAGGGGCTTTAGATTTATGTAGCAATATATCAGCATAGTTTAGGTGACTAATACAACAACTGCTACTGCAGGCCAGAGTAGGAGCCATAAAGCAAACACATGGTTTTATGCAAATAAAATATTAAACTTACTGACTTAACCACATCAATTGTTCCAGTCCTATATAAAACACTGACTTTACTGGTTGGGAGTTTAAATGTCAAGCTAATTTAATATTTCATCATGATTGTCTCCCAATCATGATGGTTCAGCTCTGTTCTAATAGATTAGAATTTAGATACTGTCCAAAAACCCAGGGTGCCAGCAGCCAGCCAGCAAATTGTCTATATCAAATACAGATTCTAAATTAAAATTTAACAAACTGGGAGAATAATTGTACCCAATGCACTCTGAGTCATTTCTAGTTGGTATTTTGCACCTTCCCATCATATTTAGAGTAAAACAAGGATTATATAAAGTTATAATGTAATGTAATTGTACATTACATGTCCTCAGCTAACTTGACGACAGGGTACTAGGATGCATGCACCCAAAGTACCACTGACGAAGCAGGAAAATACAGCAGATTAGCCGCAAAAGCATTACAAGCAGGGCCACAACTGTCTGTCAAGACCCCAAATTAGCATCACCAATTCTGTATACAACCAAATGAGAAACATGGACACAATCTTCCCTTCTGTTCCTGAGTTATGTCATTGAATAATGGCCTGAAAAGTGTTTTTGCAGGACATAATGATGTCACAGTGAAGCTGACCTTTGACCCTTTGCATATAAACTGACATCACGTCATCATTTTATTCTATTAGACATTGACTAAAATGTCGTAATTAGCATATGAATTGAGTTATGGCCATATACATTTATACCACATTTGAAGAGATTCCCTGTCACAGTTGCAAAGTGATTATTATTATTATTATTATTAGCAGTAGTAGTTGCAGTAGTATTTGTGGCAATCATGTTCTCAGTTGTATTGTAATGAACTAATGTCCTGTTCCTGCAAATGCCAGTTTGAACATTTTTATTCAACAAAGTGAGAAGAAAACAAACAAAAAAACCTTCAAAGTCATCCATCTAAATAAAGATAGCCCTGTGCACATTGGGCACCTAGTCCAGGACAATGCGCTGCAGCAAGTTGCTCGTAAAAGACATAATAGTTATGGCGTTCTCTATAAAGCCGAAAATGGAATTCATGGAAGTAAGTGAATGTGCTGAATTTCCAAGACAGTATTAGATTGTTACCTCTTCATCTTTTGCAGTGAAGGATGGCCCATCCAACTTGTTGAGGGCCATCATGACTGCCACCATGTCTTTACCGTTCATGATGGGGATGGCGAGGACATTCTTGGTCGAATACTCAGTCAGCTCGTCCACAAAGTCACTGAAATGAGGGCTCTAAGAAGAGAAGAGAGAGAGAGTATTTCATTGTATTAATTGCCGGGTCAGTGCCCCTGCACCCTTCAAAACATCCAGACTTTGGTGAACACTGCTTGCAAAGACATTCCCTTATGCACAAACTCAAGACCCTTTCTGCTACACTCCACCTACTGCTCCTCCTGTGCAGCAAGGGCCATCAGTTGCGTTCCTCCAGGCGTGAAACAGAGCAAGAGCGACTCATTAACTCCCATAAACTAAAACCTGAAGAAAGCACACGTCAGAGGACCAAAATTGGTGACAGAGCCCAGGTTAGGAAAAGGCAAGGTGTGAGATTTTGTGCAGATTTTACTCTCTGGTTAGAAAAAGACAAACTCATAAGCAGGGTGCATTCAGGGAATCAGTAAGTTAGTAGAGTTTGCAAGAGAAGCATAGATTATAATTTTTTGCAGAGTGCATAATACATATAGTCTGATTGATAAAGGACAGGTGGAGAAATTATTGAATTAACTATTTCCAAACACATCTATGTCATTGCGGGTACTTACATTTTTTGGAATTTATCGGCTGATACAAGTGGCAATACTGATATATTTTGCAATAAGCTCGTATTGGCCGATTTATCTGTCAGGCTCTACTGCTCTATCTGCCCCTTTAACAACCTCACACTCACCAACAGGAGAAAACTCCTCAGAATCAAACATTTGTGTCATTAAAGTTTCATCCTCCAGCCTCAGAAACTTTAATGGTGCTGCAGTCACGTGCAAAGGTAAGAAGCCTGAGCAGAAACTCAAACACACTTCTACTGAGCTACAGATACACATCCTGGATCTGCGTCCTGCATCCTGAAAAGACCTTTCATGGGTTTAATGCATTTGTGGGTCAGACCAAATGCAGTAGACTGACTCTACTGCATGTTATACTTCAAAAGGAAAAGTGCAACATGTTCCTTTTGAAGTATGCACCTGCCCTTTCTCATTCTCGGTTTTTATTTTGAAGTTGTACATCTGTTTGAGCATCAGTAATGGGATTTATGCAGTCAACAGAACAAACTAAATCAGCCTATTTATTAATGTTAAAATTTGTTTTTCTCTCCCTTATTTTGCTGATCCTGGATCAGCAACGCATATTGACTTGTTCGAGTGCAGCCTCACACAGCTTAGAAATGAACTTGTTCCAAAGATATGGGCCGTTTGACAGGTTCTTATTGGATGACCTTTGACCCCCTAAAGCCCAGAGAAGTCTTCATCCTGCCTGTTATCAGGGCACGCTTTGCCCTGACCTTTACTCAGGAACTCTACACTTTAGAAACATAATCTACGTGCAAGTTATATAAGTATATATTCATAGACACCATTTATTTATGTAATTATATATAACATACATAGACACAAGGTGTCTCTCTGGCCAATTTAATTTCTCAAGTTATGACACATTAAGTGGATTTCAGTGTTTCTTCTTCAAAGATGAAAATTGGAAACAATACTGTGTAACAGACTAGATTAAAGGTGTGTTATAGTGCTGAGTCTGTGAAAATGGCTCTGGGCCTGTGTGACCTCTGGGAGTAATCTGGGATCGCTCTAATTCAGGACAGATTAACCGGCTTCATCTGCATCCTCCCCCACTAACATTCCCCACCTCTCACACGCACATCCCTCGAGTAACTACACCTCATATAATGGTCAAAGTTATTAGTCTGTAAATTATGGGATGATTAAAGTTACTTTGAAGGAGAAAGGGATAGAAGAAGCGGGAGAAATGAGGCCAGCTGTTGCTCACCACATAATCCCAGTGAAACATAATTCCCACCTTCCACCTACATGAACCCTGACTAGTTGCACTGGATTGGACTGGGATGGAAATAGAGCACAGAGAGACAGTGATTCCCAGTCTCTGCATTACTCTGAAAGGCCATCCTTAGTGCATTAGCATCATAAAGCCAACCAATTATATGGAAACATAGCTGTTCTTTCACTACGACTGGGGAGACTGAGGCTTGGAGGCTTTGATATCGTTCCAGTTGCCACATTTCCCAATCGTGCTTCAATGTGTTTGTGTGAGACAGACGAATGCAGGTTTTGAACAGCGAGATGGTGTCTGTTCTGCGGTGGCTCACAGTGAAGGCACAACCGGCCGGCCTGGCAGCAAAACTGACAGATAAAAACCAAACGCGAACAATCAACCCGGGTCTGTTTTGTTCGTACATCAGCAGCTGAGCTTTCTAATCTCCCATGAAATGAAGTGGTTGAACTGATACAGAGGAGGGCTTGTAATCCATCAGTTATGCAGAGTGGGCTGTTGCCTTATTATGTGTAAATGTCACAATAACAGTTTGTGCAGGGGTGGCCAGGAAGGAGGGGGTGGAAGTGAAGTTAGTGGACCTGCAGCAGCATGACAAACTTGAAATGTACATGGGAATGAGCTTGCCAGCCATTTTCAAATGCCAAAGGTATTGGCTATAATGAGATTGAACTGGCTTTGGTTGGAGGGAATTAGTGGAAGGTACACTGTGATGTCAAGTCGCCATCTGGTGGTCAAATAGAGACAGAGCAACAGGAGACAGTTTTTTACTCCTTGGCAAACAGAGGAAATTGTTACTTTCTGTTGTCTAATCTTTAAAAAATGTCTGGCCATGACCTGTGCTGTACTGATTACACGACTAACCAGACTGCTTTTAAGTTACCATGTGGCAGTAACAGAGGGAGGACTTTATCTTATATATAAGATACATATATATATATATATTATATATATTTTCTTTTATATATGTTATTGTGGATGATAGATTTGAGTTTTTGCACGTTTTGTAATGAGAAGTAAAGAAGTAAAATTGAGGAGGAAAATCAATTGGGAGGAAAACGTTTTACTCTTTAAATATATATTGAAAGTATGTGTGGGAAGATTCAAACAAACAGTTGCATTTATCTACCTCAGCCACATTAGGAATGTTGACCATCTTCTTGCTGGACGCCACGTGGCCCACAATGCCCAAATCCAACGGGTACACAATCTCACTGTCAGGTGGCACCAGGCATTCATCAAACACCGCATCTTTATGCACATTGAATAACCTGAAGGTAAAGATAAAAAAATATAATGTGTTGTGTAACTGAAACAGGTTGATATCTTTTTTTTTTTTTTAATTCTTTAACTCAAACATTTAATTTCAAAGCATTAAAACCTGCAAAAAAATCAATCACTAAAGACAGGAAATGCAAATGTCCCTCAACACTTCGCAAGGTTCTAAATCATCACTGAAACTGTCAGCAGTCAAAGTCTGCTTGTAGTGGGCACCTGATGTTGGCATGAAAATATGTGGGAAAAAAAACCATTCTATTAATTGAGCTGCCAAATATGAGTGTCTGAGATAGTGTCAGTGTGCTGGTGAAAAAGAGTAAGTGTGCTCATTCAATACGTATTCCAGAGGGATTTATCTGAGAATGATCTTTGTCCAAGATGTTTAGTTTTCCAGGCTTAACTGTTGCTGCTTACTAACAAAATCTATGCAGTTCAAGTCATACCTTTATCATCTTTTGACACTAACACATAATCTCTGTTTCTCAGAATAAGCTACATGTTAAACTTTAGCAGAGATCCCCAGTAACCTGGTTGCCAGCTCAGCCACTCCATTCCTCTGGCGGTACATGAAGAGACTCATGCGGTCGGCCCTCATCATGAAGCTGAGGTGTCTCATGAGGTTGAAGACAGACTTCTCCATCTGCAGGTTGTCCTGGATGTCTCGCATCAGGTCGAAGAGGATCTCGCTCTCGTCCGCCATCGTCAGGTCGTGGTACTTGCTGATGTCCAGCACCACCTTCCGGTTGTTGTCCAGCAGGTCTGAGACGACCTTAGGCCGGAAGTTCGTGTCGTAGTACTGCTTGGCGAACTGAGGGTTGGCATCCAGGAACTGCTCTGCTGCCGCTGCGTCCACCATGGCTGCTGCTGACGGGGCACAATTTAAAACAGATGGCATTAATTTTTGGGGCTGGATGCTCAGCAATCAAAATGCAGAGTGAGAAAAGTCTGGTTAGGGAAAGTGTATTCAAAAAACCTCCTTTCATTCAAAAATTACTCATTAACTGCTACTTAGCAGTGTATTCAACCAAAACTGATCCAACAGAAAAAGACTTCCACTTAAAGATACAATGATTGTTTGATTAGGTCTGAGCTAATGCACAACAAGGAAAAAAGTCATATCAGTCCAACATTTACTTCCTCTTTTAGCTCCAGTACGGTCTCAAACAACTCGTGCTGGGCAGGTAGTGCACAGGGTTGATGAAAACACTGAGACTGAACCATACAGTCAATGTGTAACGAATGAATGTCTTTATTGTCATTGCAACAAGTACAACAAAATTGAAAGGTGCAACCTCCTTTAGGTGCCATAAAAGGTATAAAAGAAAACACAAATAAATAGAATAAAAAGTACACTAAAGTGCAATGTAGGAAAAAATAAATAAATATCATCCACACCCAAACAACACGTCACTTCAAAAAGATGCTAAAAGGAAAGATAGAGCTGGAGCTGGAGATGATTATTGATTAATTCTAATTGGGTTTATCACTGCAAGAGCCCTTCCCTGTAACAGGCAGCCATATTAGTTAGCATATAGGTGGTAAGTAAGTACTAAGCAGTACATACAGCATTAAGTAGTATATACAGTAGTCTTATTCAACTTGGGTTCATCAATAGTTCATGTAGACAGCCAGTAATTTCATAATAGATGGAAACCTGTTATTGTCCGTCTCCAGTTACGCTTATCTTGAAAAACTGTGAAACAAATTGAAAACACAACTTAAACAAAGGCTGTGTGTTTCATAGCTCTGTCACCATGTCTCTAATCATGAGTCTTTGACGCGCACTGAAAATGTTATTTTGTTGTTCAATTTCAACTTCACGTCTTTGGCTCTTAACCTTCACTGTCGGCTATGGAGACATCTATGCTTATTCTATCATAACACAGAATAATTGAAAAAAAATGCGTCGTGATAAAAGCAAAGTGGGCATCATCCCTTTAAATCACCATAATATGAACGTTAAGGCCAAATGACTCCCGACAATGAATTCAACAGGCTTTGTGTTGTCACAACAGGACACATTTAAGTTCATTTAGTACTTCCCTGTGATTTTCTGGCCTGTGTTGCTGTTCCTTATCAAAGGTACATCAAATACATTCACCAATAAAGTTATGTAATATAATAATAGTAAAATACAAGTGACCCCTCTGTCCCACAAACCTTATATAGATTACTTTAATAAAAGATGAACAGTCCTACCTGTTAAAGTCCTTGTATTGTCTCCAGCAAAGTGTGTAATCCGTCTGTCCTGCTAACCAACTCTGCAGGTGTCTGAGAAAAGAAAAGGGATTACCAGGATGGTTTTAAATGGTCATGTGTAGACATAAGCCTGCATCCAATTACAACGCTGGGATTACGACACCTTCCATGTTTAATGATACAACATGGGATTCCTTTTTCTGTGTCACTCTAAGGCACCCAAAACACTCGATTGTATTGGTTCCTGTGTAGTGTCACGAAAAATTAGTACTCATGGCGTATAGCTTGCTGATTTGAGATACTGTGTTCATAAGATATATGACAACCTCTTGTCTGCATTTAACGGACGTAGTTTTAGTTTAACACTTCTAACACATTCAGTTAGACCTCAATGAGCTAAACTTTCTCAGAAAGTGTCCCAATTTCACTGTAAAAATGTTACTTTGCTAGAAATTTGGGATTCGCAGGCAATATGGTAACAGTACTGCATGTCTGTGTTCATAACAAGAAGTATTTAAGTTACACTTCCCTCAAAGGCTGTCATTTTAGAATAAATGACTCCCTGTTTGCTTCAACGGTGGCCGATAGAAGATGGTTATTTCCTCTCCTCTTGAATATATCAGTTACAAACAATCCCATTGGTAACAAGATTTCAGAGATCACGTAGAAACAGCTTATATATTTCATAGTAATACAGTAATATACCATAAAATAACAGTTTGAGCTAAATGGAGGAGACGTTGACAATGGGTTATAATACACAACACACTAATAAACTTTAGTTGAAAAGTAACTTCTGTTAATCAAGTCATCATCAGTCTATATTCTCAAGAATCCCAAACTTAATCTAATAGTACATTGTGCTATTTCTATTTTTAACGAGTTGCGAAAAACTCTCAGTATTTCATAACCATGACAAGAGGCCTGAAAAACATTAATATCAGTCTCTGTTGCTTGCTACTGTACAAATGAGCAATATAAATTATGATATCATTTAGTCAGATTGCTCATGTCATGTCATGTAGGGCCTCAGCAAAACTGTGAGTGCAAAACCAAGACTCACCAACACCCTCTCCCTTCTGACCCTCTATTACCTTATTACCTGCTGGCATGCCATGGGATTCAGAAGTGTTGTTTGGCCATAGCAAAAACAAAGAATAGTCATTTACTATCATTATTATTATTATTATATCAAGTGCCTCCACCTGTGGTGATAAATCAGAAACATCAGTCACCCTAACGCCCCCTCTAAGCAATCTGAGACAGAATAACAAACAGCAGGAACAGAAGTCATGTCATTGGTGATAACAAAAACCTTCACAGAGCTGCACAGCTGCTTTCACTTGTATGGACTCAATCAATCTGTTCAGAGAGTTGAAAAGCTAAATGAATACTCACTATCCCTGATTGCCCTGTCACCAACCTCAATATGAGTTACAGAGTGAGTGGCTCATGGACTTTGGGTTGGAGAACAGTTTTTCCCTGACTAACTATATGCCAGATATTTCTACACTGGTTTTCCACTGTTATTCTGTTTTCCAAATATGCGTTTAAAAAACAGTTTAGGGATTTTTTTTTGATTCAGCCAATTGTTGAAATAGAAAAGTTATGATAGCTGGCCTTCTGTTTAGAAGTTTTTCAAGAGCTGTGTGACTGTGCAAGGATTTTACATTATGAAGATATACTTATTTTTTTAATGTAAACCTTGTTATCTGAACATAACTACACATAGTAGCTTCCCTTGCCTTAAATTTGGCATTATAATTTATAATAATTACACATTTCTTATTTTGCTACAAAGTGATTCATCTTCCTACACAAACTATCTTTTGTCTCAGTCGGTCATGTGACGCACGTTCCGTAAACGTCATGACGCACGGCGCTAAAGACCGGTCCCTAATGCAATTGAAGCAGGATGACACTCAACTGTCTGAAGTCACGAGTAACTTTGTAAACCACGACTGACTCGAGCTCAGGTCAGTTACACTTTACACTTGTACACAACAATGTTTTTTTTCTCTCCTCCTGCGGAAAAGTAGACTGTTGCGTTAGTTAACCTCCGTTAGCTTAAAGTTTCAGCTGGTGTCCACGTTGACAACTTGTTTACAATAGTGCCCATTCAGGGCTCCGCTAACGCAGCGTTGGCAGGAGTTATGTTAGCTAGTTAACCCTGCGGGGACTGAGCTAATAAGGGATTTTCGCAAGTAAACAATGACTTTGAGGAGATTTTTACACCGGCAACATTAGATATAAGCGTTAGTATATATTACCGTTTAGTAATGCTGCTATACAAGTTAACATTTTGGTGATAACGCTTCCAATTAACAACTGTCTGCATTTAAATGGTCTGCAGGCATGGCCGATCATCTCATTAACATCACTACACGTGAGTCCTTTGGGGAAACAAAACGAGTTAAGGTCACTGTAATCCTATTGACGTTATAATTTTGAGAATGCATGCTGTGGAGAAGTAGTCACACAGTCCCAGTAGGGATTACTGTAAGCACAGTTTGGGTATCTACAGGGTAAAAAACGCCTGTTAAATGTGATCAGCTGGGTTGTGAGGTGATAGTTTTGTTTTTGATGTGCTTGTTATATAAAACCAATTCGATCCCCAGCGTTGAAGTTAGTTTCAGTTCAGTTTCTACACGTGGTTAGGTCTTTTTTGGACAAAATATAGTCGCTTTAATGTTGGTCTGTAGTAAAAACTGACTTTTCAACCAAGTTATGCCCAGACTTAACTTACGCCAACTTACAATTTTTGACATGGTAATTCTAGAATTGGGAAACAGAAATAAAGGATCCAGTCATTATGTAGCTCAGGCCTCTTTACATGATGACCTCAAGCGGCCAAGTCTGTTGAGGGGAATAACATATCACATTACGTGAGCCATTATTGACATCTTCCTTGGATTCCTGTTTTTGTCCTGGTAGAGATCTGCACTTGGGATTACCAGCAAATGGTAAAGCCTTATTTTTCTGTGTACGGGTCGCTAAAAGCTTTTCAGCACAAGCTGAATTGTATGAATAAGGGGAAGTGTCTTATCTGTATTGTGATGTAACATCAAGAGGAGGGAATATTCCTTAGTCTCACCAGAATGTCAGCAATATGTAGTCAAGCCCATGCTAACTGTCATGAGATTTGAATAGCACTTCTCCTCACCCTGCACCTATTGAGTGTATGTGGTTATTATTGTAGCGAGCAGCAAATGTTAAAATATGCATTAGAGCAGATGATTTGGCTCAGGCAGGGGTGTGGAGGTCCACTCATTATTTTGCCTGTTGTAATCAGTTGTTTGAGATAAAGCTGCTATGACTACTGGGCTAAACTGAACTCTATTTTTTTTCTAGTCACCACAGATTGATCATGACTCATGGCGATGAGGAAGATGGAGCTGAAAGCGACCAGCAGCAGCCTCTCATTCTGGCGAGACTGGAGAAAGAAACGGCCAAAGGCTGGCAATCTGTCGTGTCACATCGGCTTAAGAAACACTGCTTGTGCACCCCAAAGAAAGCAAAAACCAAAGTTCTGGGCTTTGTCCCGATTCTGAAATGGTTGCCTCGCTACCAGCTCAGGGAATGGCTGCTGGGCGATGCCATGTCAGGACTGATTGTTGGAATCCTATTGGTCCCCCAGTCCATAGCGTACTCCTTACTGGCCAGCCAGGACCCCATATATGGTCTCTATACTTCGTTCTTCTCCTCCATCATCTATGCTTTCTTGGGCACGTCTAAACACATCTCAGTGGGGATTTTTGGGGTGCTCTGCCTGCTCGTGGGTCAGGTTGTGGATAGAGAGTTGGCTCTGGCGGGATACGTCACGGAAAGCAGCAGCATCGGTAGTAACAGTAGTGCCATTCTGCTGGCTGGCCAGGGGAATGGCAGCGTTGCTTTGGAATGTGACAGAAGCTGCTATGCAATCACAGTGGGAGCTACAGTTACCTTTACTGCTGGGGTTTACCAGGTAAGTGAGCAGGGATGACCTAAAGCACTAGAATCCAACAAATCTGCCGCATGCTACTGTAAACAAATGCTGTCTGATTCAGCTCAGTCACAGCTCATGACTTTGGTAAACTAGGAGGAAATGCAGTATAGTCTGGAATCTATGAACAGACCAAACAATATCTCTAGCGTCTTTTTGCAAATACTTCTATGTATGTCAATTTCCTGCTTGTTTGGAAACTGTTGACTTACTCCTGTGTATCGCCTTCTCTCAGGTACTAATGGGCATTTTCCAGGTAGGCTTTGTCTCCGTCTATCTCTCCGACTCCCTTCTCAGTGGCTTCGCTACAGGAGCCTCCCTGACCATCCTTACTTCCCAGTTCAAGTACCTTCTTGGCCTGAAAATCCCCAGGCCCCAGGGCTGGTTCACGCTGTTTAAGACCTGGTACAACCTGCTCATCAACCTGGGAAACACCAACATTTGTGACTTGGTGACCAGTCTGGTGTGCTTGCTGATACTGATACCCACCAAGGAGCTCAACGATCGCTTCAAAGCCAAGCTAAAGGTAAAAGTAAATGGATAAGGTGCGGCTAATCTTATTTCAAATAGAACTCTGCTTTTTTTCTGAAATGATTTGCAGCAACAGTACAACAATCTTTGTCAAGATTGCAATCAAAAAAGGTCGGTGGGATGGTGATGTTTGGTCATCACTTGGCTACCCTGCTGTTTTTTCCTCCAATGTAATTGGTCCATGAAATTGCGAAGTTGGATTAAGGCTCAAGCTAAAATATGGCTATGTGTAGATGTATGCCTTAAGGTAGTTCAATTCGGGTCCAAATGAGTTGAGGCATAAAAAGTGCAACTAAATCAGACAAGTTCATACCCTAAGAAGGCCACCATACGCAGTACAACCACTTGACTTATCTTGTCATGGTATTTCCCCCACAATCCTCAGACCAAACTTTACATTTGTAACCCCGCTAGTGGTAACAATGTTAAAATTAAACTAACATCCTTACTATTTTGTTATTCTAACAAAAAAAATAACATCCAAGAATTGTGTGTCTTTTCCTTACCCAGGCTCCAATTCCCTTTGAGCTCTTTGTGGTGATAATTGCGACACTGGCCTCTCACTTTGGTCGCTTCAATATCGACTATGGGTCGGGCGTGGCTGGCAACATCCCCACGGGCTTCCTCCCTCCCCAGCTGCCCATGTGGTCTCTGATCCCCAATGTGGCCGTTGACGCCTTCTCCATTGCCATCGTGGGATTCGCCATCACTGTCTCACTGTCGGAGATGTTTGCCAAAAAGCACGGTTACACAGTGGATGCCAACCAGGAGATGTACGCCATTGGCTTCTGCAACATCCTGCCATCGTTCTTCCGCTGCTTCACCACCAGTGCAGCACTAACTAAAAGCCTCGTCAAGGAGTCAACGGGGTGCCAGACTCAGGTGTCTGGGCTGGTCAGCGCCCTTGTCCTGCTGCTGGTGCTGCTGGTTATCGCACCGCTCTTCTATTCCCTTCAAAAGTAAGCACAACAAAATCTTAATTAGCAGTATTTAATTAATGTTAATTATTCCTCTTGTGAGTTAAACCTCTTATTAGTAGGTGAGAGCAGTTAAATGGTAATTAAATCTGATTTAGTGGAATGACAGCTTGCTCTCATCAATACAGTGATGAACTTTAATCAGCTTGTTTGGAGTGGTGTTTTCACATTGATAAAATTTCCACTTGTAAAGGTTATATAAATCATAATAGCAAAACAGAAGACATATACAGTCACACGATGGGAGTGGTAGAATAACAAAAATCAGCTGTGTGTAAAAAGCAAATAAGCAATATGCAGAAACCACTTCCTAAACATCTCTAACCTATAAAATGCATGTTGAGGAGAATCATCAGTGTGGAGCAAACATCACCAGCCTGCCACATGCAATTTAGAGCCACACACATTTTGGTTCTGAGCAAACACCCAGGCCCAGTGTCAAGGTTGATACATTTAAAAAAAAATAAAACCTTGCTAAAATAAATTCAATGGTAGAAGGACATAAATGCATGTCATCTGTAAAGCATAGTTTCTACATAGATCGATTAAATTAATGAAGATTTTTGTTCAAAAAAGCCAATATAGGAATATTAAAATGGTAAAATTCTGTAAGTGATATTCCACCCAAAGTTTAAATTGCAACACATAGTAGCATACAGCTCTGACACAAACATGGACATTATTTGTTTTATGAGTCAAAGGTTTTCTATCCAGTGAAAAACCTAAACGTTTGCTTCTGGTTCTTATCTTGTTTACCGTGAAAAGAAGTTTCAAGGGTAGACTTAGACAAATACAGATAACCAGCAGAGTCTGCGTTAACAATAGGTCTCTCTGCAGAGGCTGTGCTAGTTCAAATATCTTTAAGCAACAACGTGGAAGTGACGACACTGATGTTCAAAAATGTTTAAATTCATAATAATTCAAAAATCAATTAGGAATAAGGGGGAGCAAGGAGCAAAAATATCAGTTTATAAAAAGAGGTAATTGCTAATTAGAAGGCAAAGAGGGCTTTTTATCCATTAGGAGACGCTTTGGGTCTCATGTGAGCCTCGATTGCTGCCTATTGATTGAGATTGCAGCTGATGATTGGTATTGATTTGCTTCTGTTACCTACGTACACACCCGTAAACAAACACACGCGCCAATTCACTGATCGTATGGAATGTCTTTGTCAGTATCGACACCCATCTGTTAAGTGCAGTTTTTAATCTTCGTTCCTTTTCTTCTTTTATTATCCTTCCTCTCTTATTTCTGTAGGGCTTGAGCTGACACTGTCTGCTGCTCTCATTATCTCCTTCGCCCCTCAGTGTTTTTGCTTTTGAAAAATATGAAAAAACACAAGTTTTCATCTTTTTTATGTTTGAATGGTAAAAGGTTGCACTGACAATTTAAAAACCTTAAAGTTGACAGAAGCCAAATGTTTTTATACTGCAAATGGAAAGTGAAGACTTGTAACCTTGTGTTTCTTAAACAGCTTAAAATACCTTTTACTCTTCAGATTCAGTTGCCTCCTACCATGAATACCACCAAGTGACACTCATAACCTTTATGTTTTTCTGCTTGTTTTCTTGCTTCCCTCTCCTGCCCAGATGTGTATTAGCTGTCATCATTGTGGTTAACCTCCGCGGAGCTTTACGAAAATTCACAGACGTTCCCCGCATGTGGCGAGTCAACCGCGTCGATACTGCCATCTGGGTGATCACCATGGCGACCTCAGCGCTGGTCAATACAGAGCTGGGTCTCCTTGTGGGGGTCCTGGTGTCAGCCCTCTGTGTCCTTGGCCGAACTCAGAGAGCCCAGGTCCTAGAGCTCGGCCAGGCTACAAACAGGGAACATTATGAGGACCTGTCATCTTACCACGGCCTTCAAACGCATCCCGGAGTGGCTGTTTTTAGATATGAGGCTCCAATCTATTATGCCAACCAGAGCCTGTTCAAAAAATGTCTCTACAGGTGTGCAGGGCTCGATCCTGTGAAGGAGAAAACTCGCCGTATGAAGCTCACGAAGAAGAGCAAACAACAAGCTGAGGACACAGGAGTCGCAAATATGAAGTCAGACGAGAAGAATGCTGCGGATAACGAGGATGAGGTCGAAGCTGGTGCGCCTGTAACCTTGATACTTGACAAGAAATCTTCCCGTAGATTACACAGCTTGGTGATCGACTGCAGCGCCATCTTGTTTCTAGATACGGCTGGAGTGAATGCTCTGAAAGAGGTCCGCAAAGATTACGGAGAACTTGGGATCAAGGTTGTCCTGGCCCAGTGTAGTGCCTCAGTACTGGACGATCTGGAAAGAGGGGGATACTACACTGACAAAAAAGAATATGATGGAGAGAACAAAACCATATTCTTCACCATTGGAGACGCTGTCCGCTACGCCCAAAGCCTTTCAACTCCTAACGGAGATTATGACAGAAAATGCTAAAAAGATAATCTGTCCAAATATCTATGTTTACATGTAAGCAGTTTACATCTCACAGAATACAAAAGAACGGCCCGTTGTTTCCTACGTGCCTTGTAATGCTACAGTAATTGCTGAAGTTATGAAATTTTGTCAGAACTGCTTCAGACAATCTTTATTCAATACTGTTTCAGCAGGTCCAAACAGCAAGTCTACCTTATAGAAATGGAGTCAAAGTACCAAGTAAACCGTAAAACTCGACAATGGCTACATCTGTTGTAGAGGTTGACCGATTAGCTGATGATAAAGCTTTGAAAAGCAGATAACCATTTAAAAATCGGCCAATATTCCTCCCCACTATCAGAGCCAATTGTGCTAATACCGATAACGCATGCAATCAGTGCTGATGACTTGGCCAGCAGATTAATCAGTCAACCCCTAATCTGTAATTCTTAGAGCAACAGTTTCTCCTTTATGCACGCAGAGACCGAAATGAGTTCAGTCACCTGCCACCTGCCGCCTGCACAGGCTTATGTAGTCACATGCTGACTCAGTTTGAAATTGTGAAACTGGAAAAATTTCTCTCTCTCTCTCTCTCTATATATATATATATATATATATATATATATATATATATATATATATATATATCTATATCTATATATATATATATATATATATATATATATATATATATCTATATATATATATATATGATAGAGTTACAATAGCAATACAGTTCTGTTTGTTTTTCTAAATCTACTGTACAGCACAGTAAACGTTCAATAATCAGTGTCATTTGCTATTCTAGAAATATTTATTTTGTAAGAAATTGCCAGACTGTGCCTGAACATGAATGCACTATAAGCAATGGTAGCCCATAATGTGGTTTACCAGTGATAATCAAGGGAAAGGGTTTTTCTTTTCCTGTGGGAAAGACATGGTCGTGTTTACATAGCCATAAAGCAGTAAATGGCGATAGGTATGAGACTGTAGAGCAGACAAACGTCAGTATCTTTCCATTTTGCGGCCTTCGTGTATCCAGACTGCAGTGCCTTCACTATGCAGATGTATATTCTGTGAATGTTTTCATATCAGGTCCTTTGACATATGAATGCCAGTCATCTTTGACTGTTACAGCTGGACAACTAACTTGCTACTAACTAAAACTATGTATTTCTATTTCTTCCAGAGAGCACCTTTAGCTCATAACCCACAATCTTCTTGTTACTGTAACTGTTTTTTTGTCATTTCATGAGATCAAAGATCATGTTTTTTGACGTGAAGGATCTCACATTTAAGGATGTGGTGTTTTTACAACCTGGTAGGCCTATGCTGAATGTGTCACTTTGGTTAAGTACTTTATGAAGTTTGTCCTCAATCCATGTTTGCTGAGGGCGACAACATTACTGACGTCGCTTTAGCCTCTGTTACTTGGTAGTTACTGAGCTTGGTAAACACACCAGCTGGGTGATGAATGTGGGGCAAAGTTTAAGTTAAAAAAGATGTACATCAAAACAGCCTCCTGATGCTTGTTTTGGTGAATTTTCTGTTGAATTGTGTGTAAGAGAATGGCTCATCAAACTACAAGCTAGTTTATTATTGTTAGTATAATTACAACTACTGACATCCATTCATTTCTCTTTTTATAACAGCACAATGTTAAATGAAGATGTGATTGTGTTCTTGGTTAAAAGGTACCCCTGTGGAGTTTTTGACCTTTAATAGTGCTTTGAAGCCGCATTTTCTTTGACCGGGCCTCTGATTTCGCTATGATGCAGCAATACAGCTGCAAAAATAAAGAATGCTAGTTAGTATCCTCGAATGCAAACAATGCAGGTTTAAAAAAAAAAGGAAGGAAATTAACCCACACACATTTCTGAGGTCTCAATGATTCATTTTGTTAAGTAACCCTGAATGTTAACATAACTGTTTATAAAAACAAAATCCACAGAGTGCCTTTAAACAATATCCCAAACACTAGAGCAGAAAAGACAGGACGTTCTGGTCTCAAATAGCCTTTGCCTTTGCTGCAGGGTGTGTGAGGTCTGGGAGGAGCAGCGTTGAAAGTCAGGTAGGGAGTGTAGGCCTAAAACAAACATGAGGTTCTCTGGAGCTGGAGGAAACATTGTTTTCTCTCAAGGACTCCTGCAGCGTAAATACTGTCACAGGGGATTGGATCATCTTTGTCTAGGACAGTCCAGATTTATTTATGCAACCCTCACTAAAGCCTTTCATGAGAATTCTTTTATTTTAAAAACTAGTAATGTGGTCCCCTGACTGTGGACTTTAATTCCGAAAACAATGACTGTTTGAAGAGTCTGGCTTGTAGTTTGAACTTGTGTTTTCTCTGTCGCACAAAAGACAAAGGGAGAATGATCCATGCTGGGGCTAAACCCAGTGGATACTGTTATGTTGTCTACATTTGTGTAAGTAGCTTTAGTTGCTTACTAGTAACATTATAAAGCCCTTCTAAAATTGTTACAAATGACAGTTCTTTAAAAGTAACGTGACACAACTGTGTGTTGTATGTAACAATGCAAAACAGCATCAGTATCCCACACTGCTGTTTTACTGGTCATATTTTATATCCTATATATCTCCTATATATCTAAGTTTTTGAACAACTATTGTACATTTTTATTATGTGGGTAAAAAAAATGAAGCTACTGTATATTTTAATGAATTAATGTATAAGTTTGTATTATTTATAGAGGAACCAAAGCCCCATCGTCAGTCCAAAAGCCCCAGATCTACCATGAATAGCATGCATGCAACTGTACAAATATGAATTAGGTTTACTGTCACCAACTGATGCAGTTCTGTGGATTTACACCTGTTTTGCGAGAGCATTGTTTTATGTAACTGAAATGTTAGGACTTGCACTTGTAACACAGCCGTTGAACCCCACCCTCTTCAATAACAACCTTTACAACCCAGCTGTAAAGGCTTTTTGAACTGGGGCTCAGGGAAACCGCCACAAACCATCCCACTGCAACATGCCACCGCAAAGTCGAAGTTCATGTTCACGTTGTGTATAAGCTGAACTCGAGGTTTAAACTTGAGTGGACGCCCACTTCCTCTTCCTATTGCACAATCTCAGTGACTCTGTCCATTATGGAGAATGAAGGCCTAATCTTCTCCTCATCAGTAAACTGTAAAACCAACTCTGTCCACCTTCAACACAAACACACAAGTGTTATTGTACTCTTATCACCCAATTTAAAACAACTTTATTCAGCAAGAATACTTTTGTTTTGTCCTCAATTTAGACTGAATAAAATGACTGATAATGGTGATATGAATTGCTTCTGAAATGTAAAAAAAAAAAAGTTGTTTATTCCTTATAATCATTTCATTAAACTAAGAAGGATTTCAAGGACGGAAGAACAAGAGATTTTGTGTGTTCTGGTTTTTGTGCATTATTATATTAGAAACTTGAAATGTTGAGAGTTTTTTGTTCATAAGAATTGGCCTTGGGACACAATAGAACTTGTTTTGGGTTTGCCTCTTTTCTCTAATATTGTTGCTGTCACTTTATATATATATATATATATATATATATATATATATATATATATATATATATATATATAAAGTGACAGCAGTATATTTATTTTATTTTAGTGTTTTTCAAATTGTTGTTTTTATAAAGAATACAGGCAACATACAACATTGCAGGAAAACATTGCAAAAATGTATTTCAGAACAGACTATAACCCATCAATTCCTGTGCATTATGAAGTTCTTCTATAAATGATCTGTTGTGTAGACATGTTCAGTCAAGGATTTAAGTAACTTCTAGAAAATGATCCATACTTTTTGTTTCATTTTAGGTTGAATGCCAATTTGGAACTACTGACCTATTTATAGCACACAAATAATCAAGGGAAAACTAAGTCTCTCAGCATTTGTACCTATTGTTCTTGATTTAGTAAAATGCTTCTGAATAGACTGCATCAGTGTTGTTTTCATGAAGGAGGTCAGATAGCCCTTCCTAAACAAGTGTACTCAAACATATTGACTCAAGTGCTCATTTACTTGACTGTTTTGTGTCGCAGCTGCTTAGCTCAGTGCACTGCTCTTAATGTAGAGAAAATGTCCACTAAATTGGAGGTTAAATCAGCTTTTGAATCATCTTTGTTTACCCAGTACCACAAACAGTCCAGTAGGTCCTGCATCACACGTTATTATGCCACTGAATTACTAACATGCTTCTATCAGCTCCTCACTGATGTCCTTGAAGATTTACTGGATATTCTGCTGTTCTGTCCCTGTTTTCGGGGATATTTGATTTAGCATTTCCATCACAAAAATGCATATGATGCTTGGATGCAATCATGGCTAACAACAAAAAATAAGCTGTGCTGTTTTGTAAATTACTTTATATATTTCAGTTACTTTACATTTAAAAAAAAAAAAGAAACCCTACAAATATTGCTGCCATCTAGCAGTAGGAAGTCTTTCCTGCCTCTAAAACACAGTGACGTGACTAACTTTCGTCTCCCACATGAGCAGCAATAAACCTGAGGACCACATTGAACTATTGTTCTTACCCTTTGTTTCTCATTAAGGCCTTCCCCTGATGACAAATTGCAAAGGACAATAGAAACACTGGCTCCAGATAAAAGTCAATGCATGTTTCAAGGTGAATGAGAATCAGTCAATAGCTGAGTCCGGGTCTCTGAAATTCCAAATAAAACTATCAAGACAAAATAACCAGGACTTCTCTGTTCGAATTTCCCAGAGACCAAAACTATCAATGTCAACTGTCTGTCCTTGATGCCTCTAATGCAATGCCATGCCAACAATGGCCTTCCTCATGAGAACTGCAACATCCAAAGGGATTTACATGTGCTCAAACTAGTTTATTTTATAACATTCCTCCTCTCCTTACAGGTTCCTTCCTCTGTGATAGTAGACTGCCATTTATTTAACACTAAAGTTAGTTTTTAAGGTGAAGCTGAGTAAATTTTTCCAACCAAAGTTATATGATAATCTGACTTTTTCCAATTACTTTGTCAGAATACAACATTTTGGGCGGCGGGATATTGTGCTCTGAAAACTGGAGTGCTGGTAAGAACTGACTTTACAAAGCGAGGAAGTTTTTATTCACTTAAGAGTTTCAAGGAGAGTGAGATTCATGTAATTCTCCACCCAAGGTGAGGAGAAAGAATAGTCTACATCTTTGATAAGATATTAAAAAAAGAAAGGCAGTTACCAAGACCTAGACTCATGTCAAAGCCATATTCAGCATTTTCGCACTACAGTAGATCCACTGAATAATAAGCTGGGAAGTTTATGCTGCGACCTGACTGCGCCACCGTTAATGCTGCAAACAACTGTTTAAAACCTTTTCACACTGCTTTGTATTAAAGTTCAGCTGTGATGGTCTTATACGAGGCAGATAACGTTAGCAATGCTTTAAACTGGATGTGAGCATTTTGTGCGAATATTTTTTCTGCATTTTCCTTCCCAAACATTCCAAGTATATAATGTTTCCACTGAATTACCCAAATTAGATTGTGGTCATTTAAAAGAGCTTGTGAAACTTCCTTCCATCAAATTATCGCATCAGTTGGCTAATGTAGTCTTCCTTAAGGCAATGGACAAAACAAGTGGCCAACATCCAACATCTCATACACACATTAGTGCACACGTGCACATTAGACTTTGTAACTACTACAGTTTTACTTTACTTTGTTCTACAGAAGAGCTGCAGTAACTTTATGAGTCATTTGAATTGTACTTTTTATCCTGGTGTTCTTTCACTGTCTTTGTCACTTTACCCAGATGATAGTGGACCCTGTCTGGAAAAAGAAAATACAAAATATCGACGGGCATTTCAAAGTGACTAAGGATCGTTCGATGCCCCATCGGTACTCTGATGCTTTAGTCAATAACCAATTTGGCTCTTGGTAAACTTGTGGGGGAGATAAGAGTTTATAGATTATAAGTTTTGACATCGTCTTTATCTCCTGGTCTCATATTCTCCCTCCCCTTTATTCTACTCATCCTCATCTATCACTTTCACCGAGGCTACGACAAAGGAACAATGGTGTCATATTTGATATTTTTTCAACTACGTGTACATGATTGTGCGTTTCGACATGCATGTTCCCCTATGCCTCTTATCCATGCAATTAAATGTTATAGATGATGTACAAATAGATGAATCACTGAGTGTTTAGGGCATCTCTGATAGCTTAATTTAGTGTTTGCTATCTTGTATCAATGTGTGTTTCTAACCGTCCACAAAATCAATAGATTTTTCTCATGAGGCTAAAAAGGCGTTTGTGGAAGGATCATACTTGGGAATCATATGGAGGGAAAGTTTGGAAAATTGTCTTAGGACTTATTTCACTTATGGGTTTAAATAGCACTTTTCAAAACATTCAAAAAATGCAATTTATCAGAACGTGTTTTTCAAAAGAAATGTAAGGCTTCTTCTGTAGTCTCACTTATTTAGGCTGGTGCTGGGTTATTCTGTACTATCCCACCACAGGCAGTGACTGTATTTTGCCACAAGGGGTCAGCATTGACCAAAAAACTGGAGAGACTTTGACAAAGACTGAAGTGACATTGTCAATCTGGGGAGAAGTGTGATTTCTACTTGGAGAAATACATTCTGATGCTTTCAATATTAAAACACAGGTCTATGAAAAATAATATTTCCATGCATTTAACTTATTACAGGGAAACCCAAGCCCAGAACAACACTGGAGGGAGAAAGTCCCATTATACACTACTCACAAAAAGTTAGGGATATTCGGCTTTCGGGTGAAATTTCAGGATGAACCTAAAATGCATTCTAACCTTTCCAGGTGAACTTAATGTGACCTTCTCTAAACTTTTGAATGCGCATGTCCAACTGTTCAGTGTTTCAGTACTTTTTGCACAAGTTGCTGTTCTCTAACAAGAAGCTTAACAGCAAAATTCACAACAGGTTTGATCCATGAATCGACCAATACATTTCCTGCTTCAGTTAGAATTGGTATTTAAACAGTCCTCCTCATCATGCTGTTCACATTCTGACATCATGAGACCAAGACGACACCTAACAATTGATCAGCAGCACCTCGCCATTGCGAGGCTTCAAACAGGAAGTCCTCAGATGGAAGTTTTCACTGAGCTTAGAGGGTCACAGAGTGTCATCAGGAGGTTGTAACAGTGATACAGAGAGACTGGAAGAGTCACAGAAAGGAGAGGAGTGGACGTCCTTTGGCCACATCCCAATTTATTGAGACACTGAAAATTTTTTGTTGTGGTATACCCACCACTGTTAGATTTTCTTCAAATAAATTGTTTAAAATGAAGAAATTACCATTGCATGCTTCTGCTTAAATGCCCTACTTTCATGATATAATATCACTGTCGCAATAACTTTTTCCATTTTCCATAAATTTCACCTGAAAGTCGAATATCCCCAACTTTTTGTGAGTAGTGTATGTATATATATATATATATATATATATGTATATACATATAAAAAGTCCCATTTGATTTTAGATTGTTTGAATGCTTTTACACCTCTAAACTATTATTATTGTCATAATTATTTCCATCTTGATTTTGTTACCCTGAACCTTATTTCAAATCAACCTGTTCAGCTCTGTGGGTGCTATACTGTATATTGTACATTATTGATAATCTACTGCACTTACAGACAACATTTTTTTAAACGTGTTGTAGCTCAAAATGAACTGGATTGCAGAAGGCAGGGACAAAAAGCTGCTGAATTCACAAAGACCATATCAGTCAGTTGGTCAGTTCCACTTCGTCTTAGAGCTCAGCTCCAGTTTGGTTCAAGTTGTGCATCCTGCAAACTTAATCAGGTAAAAAGAAAAAACAGACAGATGCGACTCAGTTGTCTGCAGAGAGTAGAGTAAAGCAGAGGTGATTATAGTCTCATTCACGGCTTGTTGCCTCTTGCAAATTACATTTACTGGGGAATGGCGCTTGTGTTGATTGGTACATGACGGAAAACTCCATACAGGACGAAGCTAGTAAAATTACACTCCATCTTACTTCCAGTCTTCATATTTTTTATTATCGCTAAATCCCAAGCTGACTTTCTTAAGCAACCCAAGGAAAAAAAAAAAAAAACAAGTGTTTCTTCTCAAATGATTCTAATGTGATCCAAATTTCATCTATGGCAACTTTAACATGATGCTCAAGAATTTCTATGAAATCTATTAAACTTTTCCAACAAAGTACAAAAAGTGTCCTTCCTATATAAATATAAATCAATGTACTCATTTTTTGATATTACTTAAAAATGTGTTTTTTTATTGTATTATTGAAGTTAATAAACTATGACAAAATGTAATATGACTATTTTTCCAAGCTGTAGAGTAGTTTCACATTGGTATAGCACAAAAAGGGTATTTTTACTATTTTTTAGGCAATATTTGTTTTTATTAGAGAGATGACGATCAGAAATGCTACGTAACAAAAGGTCACAGATCCGACTCAAACTCCCAGGCTACCAGTGATCCGCACAGGGAGGAAGATGAGGTGGTGCGTTTGCTTAAGTACAAAGTGTTGATCTGTATCAGTAAAGACCAAGATTTGGATCCCATCTTCCACCAACCAACCTTTATACAATTTTTTACACAATAAGACCTTGAGCAAGCAGCCGAATCATAAAAGAGGCAGAACTCATATGAACCGTTTGTTTTTCTTTTGAGATACGAGTCATTCTGAGTGGTGCTAACTGACCTGTTTTGTCATTTAGGCCAGGGATTTACTGTATGGATCAAATGCATTATGTATCAGGGAGATTTTTGTTAAATTTTGTCTCCAGTTCCTGTTTTCATCTGTAACCCACCAGGTTAATAGGCTTGAATAAGGCTAGTGTAAGGTCAAGCGTAACCAACAACACATTCCATTTTCAGGTAATTGAGGCAGGAGTCTGGACAATGAGATACTTCACTGGGAGCACAATGGATCTCAAACAATTTCTGACTACAGTTCAGCAGGTTGTAGTGCTGCTCTTCTCTGTATTTTTAGTTTATTGTTATTTGCAATGTGGACAAAAGCTGCTACATCCCATCCCATCCCCATTTCAAGTGTGCATGTATTTTATGTTCTTTTATGCTTCCACTGCTGCACAATCAATTGACCCATCGGGGACAAATAAAGTTATTGAATTGAATTGAATTGAATTAACTGCAATGACTTTACAAGGCATCCAATTGTTTGTTTGTGTTTCCATAGACAGAGACAGACAAAGATTGAGGGAGAAAGCAGGAAAGAAAAGCTCATGGATAAAGCACTTGTCATCCAGAGGGGCATTTGTTTCAAGCTGTCAAAATCCCAGTGTTCTGTGAAGGGACATTGCTATATTTCAGAGGTTTCAACAGGAGAAGCCAATAGGCGTTTTATGTTTGCTGTCAAAAACAGTTTTATCACCACTCTCTGGCATTATTTTTTCCCCAGATACAGCTGACAGATCTGGAATATCTATATTTCTGCCAAAGAACTGTGTTCAGTGACATAATAGTGAATAAAAACATAGCTCACATAACTATTTTTCACATAATCTACTTTGCATAACTAAGAACCTGATAGCAGAATGGAGTTTTAACTGTACAGGTTGTTTTCTGATACAGAAATAACATCATTGCTTGTGTTAAATCAGCACTGGAAAACAACAAAAAATTTGAGAGAGGTTCTCACATAACTGCTGTATGCAAATAATTGTTGCTGTCTGTTTGACCTAACCAGAGCACCAGATGGGTGGGTTTGGTTTCATGGCATCAGCACAATGCCCGTGGTGTCAGACACTGTAGGAAAAGCTGTCAGTCAGAGGCGTACACCGAAGTGCCTTTTAAAAACGTGGCTCTACTTTTGTGAAAATTCTGGAAAACATTGTGGTGCCCCAACTGGGATGAACTCCAGTAAAACGGCTTGTTAAGGGGTCGGTTTACTCAAATCCTAAAACAATATTTCTCACTTACCAACAGAACTGTGCAGATAGTTTTACTTTTATGTGCCAAGCTTTTGAAATTTTTACTTTTGTATTGTGCCAAAAAAACAAGCATGTGAAAATAATGTGAATTAGATTAATAATTACCAAAATTCTCATATTGAATTTGATAACATTTTGTTGGGACTTTCACAGCATTTGAATGACCTGCTCAAGTTGCTGAGCCACAGTCATCCAACATTTACCTTCTCTCATATCACTGAATGATCCTCATCCACACGAGTAATTCTGTGTGTGCCTGTTGTTGAGCGTCCCTCTCGTCTCTCCATGTGTAAAGAGAACTTGAGCGCTATTCGTGTAGTAAGCGATCATGAGTGAAGACAATGTCCCTGCAATTAACAGCAAACTAAGGGGCGTCCATTTGGCACAATATTAATTCAGAGCCATGATTGGACTCGCTAAAGTGGCCAACAGAGAGCAGAAAGGGACACTGGGTACTGCAGCGAGCAGATGGCGTGGAAGAGGCAGAGGGCAGCAACACACTCACTCACATACGTGCGCAAGTGACACACGAGCAAGTACACACACTCTCTCACATGCATGATGACCCTTCTGAGCCCCCACCACAACACCAAACACCCTGCTTCATACTCTGACTGAAAATTAATGGATCAGTGGATCAGCTAGGGATCACTCTCTCTCTCTCTCTCTCTCTCTCTCTCTCTCTCTCTCACACACACACACACACACACCATCATCCCACCACCAGAGGCTCTGACCACATATCCGCCAAAGAATAACTGTCAGATGGGCAATGAGAGTTCTCTGTTCTCAGTTCTATGTTGATGCCTGTGGGACGACATTAAGAGGGCTTAACTTGTAAGTGACATACAAATTTAATGTCACGTACCATCTTGTCCTTGGACTAAAAAGACTCTTGTAAAACCAGAGCACAACTTAAATAGAGAGAAGGTGTTATTTATGCTGCATGCTTGGCATACTGTGGTGGTTCGTAAATTTATTAGTGACAGGATTAATAGTAAACAATGTACCATCTGCAGATGTAATCTTTTAATGTGATCATTAAAAAATGTGTCTAATAGTGTTTATATTGTATTACTGTAGTTGAAAACTCAACAGCAAAATGTAGCTGGAGAGTAGTTTCACGTCGTTATGGCACAACAAACCTAGGGAGTATTTTTAGGTAGTTTATCCTTGTATTAGAGAGATTACAGGAAATGGGTAGAGAAAGATGTTCCAAAAGGTGCCCGGTTGGACCTAAAAGGCCACCAGAGTGCTCCACACAGGGAGGTAGGCGAGGTGCACAGCGTCGGTCTATAATAGCCCAGCCCAAGATTTGCATCCCATCTACCATTAACTTTTAATACACCCTTTGCCCAACCTTAAGTACTTTTAGTTGTACATATTTAGTTTGGTTTCAGATGCTGAGATCCCATATCGAGAACCTTTAACACCACCTTCCATAAATAAACCCTTTGTCCCTTCTACTTTCTGTCATTACCACATTGTCATTGAGGTAAAATCACTTTCATCATTGCAATAAATACATGGTAATATGAAACTGCCATTTATTTTCCTCATCAGTGCTTGATTCTTGATTAAAAAGCAATCTGCACCCAAATTACAGAAGTTCTGGAAATCAGTCATACAAACTTTGTCTAAGATTGTTGGTGTGAGGGTGCCTCTTCACGCAAGGATGTGTGTGTTGGGTATATTTCCAAGTCAGTCAACACTCATCGACTTTGGACTCCTGCAGGCCAGGAGATTGATATCTTTATACTGGAAGAAAATGGACGTACCCTTAATACATATGTGGGTGGGGGAGATGGCATCTTGTGTTGTACTGGAACAACTTACTTATATTGTCAGAGGAAGAGGAGGGGATTTTGAGAGAATATGGTCACCTTTAACTGGGTTTCTCAGATGTTACAAGGCCAATTAATTTTGACAGTGGTGCTGAATTGCTGAGCTGTATGCTGTGTGTTTATATCTATTTTTATTTATTTATTTTGTTTTTTCATTCTTTCATTCTTTTATTTATTTGGAGGGACTATGTTGCTCTTTGTTTGTTTTATGTTGAGTATATTGTTAATTATTTCACAATATAAAGCCCAATAAAGATATTGTTTAAAAAAAAAAAGCAATCTGCCAATAAAACCAAGAAACAATATTTGTGTATTATTGAGAAAAATGTGCATAGAAATATTTTGCTGCCTTAATTCATGTACCATCTACTGTTATTTGCTGTGAGATAGTGAACCAGGTAGCCACTGTATTAGTTTGCGTCTTGGCTTTAACACCAGGGCCCCCTGGCACCTATGATCCCTGTGTGTTTTGTTGTACAACTGTGATACTTTGTGTCCCTTGTTTTTTTGTTTTTTTTTTTAAATTCTCTGTGCAATATTACCTACCTGAAAGTGAAGTGATGAAATTGCTGCTGTCATATTGATTTATTTCACTGAATATAGCAAAATAAGTCAAATTGAGCGTGGAATAAAAAGTCAACAACAACCTATCAGCATCAAACAATAATCCACAAGACAGCAAAAGAATGACAGAGACCTAGAGGGCAAAAGAGGCTGCAAAGATTGTATAATATTAATAGGTATTACACCGATTCTCAAAACAAACATCCAATGAATTATTAATACCAAACACTACATGTAGCCTATTTAAAACAAAACTTTGTGGAGCCGATTGCAGTATACTCTAAATATTGAAATTCACAAGGAAACAGAACTGCCAATATCAGCATCAGGACAAACCTATGAACTTCGTCTCCTCACGAGGCTCACTGGCATCTGGCACTAATGCCTGTTTAATGAATAAAGACTCCTCATAAATGTCCCGTCTCCCTCCTCCAATAAAAGAAACGGCTGATGTGAAACACAAAAGGAGTCCATTTTCCCTCTGTCCAAATAAGTCGGCTCTTTAGTTCATCCTTGTTTCCCTTTCAAAGAGAAAAAGCTTTTTTTTAGCAAGTTCAAATGATGGATTCTAATATGGCCTCTGTGTTTTGCTGGGTTAACCTTAACACGATTATGGATGCTAATGGAATCTCAGCACAGCATTTACTTTAAATACAGCTGACACTTAATGCGTCTGTTTCCTTTTTGCTTCCATCTTCCTTTAAATTTGTGAGGACTAGTACAATGCAAATAAGTTGCTTTTCACTTAAAGGGAACATAATATGCAAAATGCCCTTTTTAATGTATTTTCAACATAAATGTGTCCCTGGTTTGAGTAGTGACCCTCAAACTATGCTAACAGACCGTTCTCTCCCTCCTTTTCTTCTGCTCCATTTTTTACTAAGTGTGTGTAAAAAACCCCTTTAGATTTGGCTCTCCTTATAATGACAAGTGCAGGGCCAGGTATTACATGCAAATTGTTCTGCCTGTCTTTATGTCCTCCCAACATCTGTAGAAGTGAAGACGTGCGTGTAAAACGCTGCTTTATTCATTCAAATGGTACATGTTCAGGGTGGATTGATACCCGCTGGAGGGGGGCTTGTCGTTCTGGTGAACAACAGGTGGTGCAATCCTGCTCATATAACTATCAAGGAGCGCATCTGCAGCCCGGACATTGAACTGTTAGCTGTTGGTCTTCGTCCACGCTGCCTGCCACGGGAGTTTTCACATGTTGTTGTGGTGACTGTTTACATTCCTCCTTTTGCCAACCCAACTTCGGCGTGTGACGTCATCCACTCCGCCATAGCCCGGGCACAGACTCTACACCCGAGTGCACTTACTGCTATCTCTGTCTTCAACCATGTCACCATGGCAAAGGCACTGCCCAACTTCACCCAGTACGGGAACTGTTTCACCAGAGAGGAGAGGACCCTGGACTCTAGACTCACCTGATTTACTTTTGTGTTTGAAGTTTATTCTTATTCTTTTGGAGCTGTGTGTAACAAAAAGCAATTTCCCCCTGGGGATTATTAAAGGAATTCTGATTCTGATTCGGTCCGTGACCCAACTTCAGACTTGGAAACTGTAAGGTTTGCTGTGTTCTATGTTGTTTTGTCTGTTGAACATGGCGTTAGCTTGTTGCTCGACGAATATGGCTCCCCTTTGGAGTACAGACTGCGTTCTGGAGATGTCAGAGCTGATCCGGGAGTTGGTGTGCAGTCCCTGCTTAGGTTTTTAGGAGCTGACCAATCAGAGCAGACAGACTTTTTTGTCATCTTGTTTGTGAAGATATGTGCACAGTATGAGAAAAATAGTGGGTTTTTTTCACATTACAGCAAGTAAACATATTTTAGTTGAACCCCCAAATACAATTATGAACCTAAAAATGAGCAGAAGTCTCTTTTAAATTTTGCTGCCTGAAATCCAGGTTGCTTGATGAATGTTTTATATTAATTAATAGTAACTTAGGAAGTAGCCCCTGCTGAGTGCTTGCTATCTGCCTGCCTGCTTTGATAGTTTACATCAACTGCAATTTCAGTGTAAACTTTTTACAGTTTAATTATTTTCCCCGGCTATTAAAAGTACTTCCTCATGCATAGAGAGAGGTAGCGAGAAAAGGAAATGGAGGGGAAAACAAATAAGAATAACAAATAAAAAGAAAGATTAAGTTTCTCACCTGCTCAGAGGGCCGCCAGTGGCATGAATATTTTTTTTCTGTTTTGATGAACAGCACTTGGACTCACCAACAACCATGCCAAAATGAAAACTGAACATCTAAAAACAGGTCAGCAGACTTCAGTTTGCATAAAAACAATATGCACTCACAGTACGAGATCAGCACTTCTTAAAGTGCTGATTTTCAAACATCAAACCAGACGCAGGTAGCAGCAATAGATCATTATTATTCAAATAAAGAGAATTTAAAGGGATATGGTAGTTTATGTCATACCATTTCAAGACAGTAATTAGTATTAATTGTATCAAATTGTGTGACCATTTTATTCATGACCTTAAAAAAAGGATTTAGATTTCATTAGATAATTAATTAATTAATTAAGTTTATCATTAAATTATTGATTAATTGATTGGTTATGTAATGACATACCCAATCATTCCACATTACAACATTTTACACCATGCGCACCAAACCATGCGCTTTATATTGATTTCAGGCAGCAAATGATATCCTGCTGTAGTCGATCATGTGCAACCTTCTGTATGAAATAGAGTTTGACACCAGAAACCAGGTTTAATGTGACTCATGATACTTAAGTCTAGAGATGTGAAATCTGACCACATTCCAACATTAACCATTAAGAATATTACAAAACAAATTCATAAATGCTTGTGATTTTTTTAAATTTTTCAATACGAACAATGTGAGAGGGGGATGGACTAACCTCCAGGATAATTATTGGGGAATGAGAGTAATCAGTGATCTCTGTCATCACTGTATGCCTCCTGGTAATGTTAATCCTATGAAAACAAGGCTTTGCTGAAGAAAAGTTCTACCGAGTGTGCATTGTGCTGTATATTCCCCGTGTTTTGCATAATAATACAGCTTTTGAATAGAAAAGACAGCTATAATACCTGCATGGTGGAGGGAAAAGAGAGAAAGAAAAAGATAAAGTTAATGGGAGTGGAAACGTCCCATTACCTCCTCTTCACATCAGGTGAAAACTGAAAGTGAATTACTGCTGTAGAAATATGTACGTGAGCGACAGAATGAAGAAATGAGAAGAAAGGGGCGCTGCAATAAGCTGAGCAACGTAAGAAGCAGCAGCGTATGAGAATAGATCAACAAATGAGGTGTGCTGTTTAGCAAGCAGCTAACTACCTGTCTGGAAATTACACGATGCAAGTAGTTTAATGAGAGAAGATTCAACCCTCACAAAACACAAAAGTATAACAAATATACATCAATACATAATGGCGATTCTTTCATCCTTAATAGTGGTTCATCATTGTACTTTTTGCATGCTATTGTATACCATGTACTAGCAGCCAACAGTTTCATTCTATACAGTTGGGCAGACTTATGGACATATGTTATATTTGCCAGCATTAGAAAAAAGTGGTTAGTGGCTACAAATTTCACCTTTTAAAGTTAATAAAACTAGCTATAATTAAAAATATCACTCTCATTACTCTAAAATTGCACTCTTGAAAATAGTGATGTTTGTTTTCAAATGAGTAATAGTTCAAGGAGCGATGTAACAGCAACGATAAAAGGGAAGACAGACCATCAGGAGTAAAATGACAATTTTTTTTTGTTTTTAGTGTCTCTTCGCTCTTCCCCTCTTTGGGTTTTCTGCTTTTTCAGTTAAGCAGGAAAGCACATTCACCGTACGTCCCATTTCAGATAAAAATTGAATAATAGGTTTTTTACGAGAAGAGCAGCACGACTCTGAACATCTGAGCACATCATATTTTTCTATGGCAAACGGGACAGCTCAACCAGTAAAGCCAGATTTTCGGCTGCTGATCACAGCTCAAAATCTGCTCATAGTGGACAAGTGGACGGTGACTTAAGCGGTTTGCAATTTCCTTTACTGGCCGTCTGCTGTGTGAATCAACGACTGACGGCAACGTCCGACAGCAAAATCTCTCTCTTCCATCGTCATGTTAAAGCTGGTGTACAACACCCGGTAAAAATCAAGGATACGTTTAACATAAAACCTGCAAGAACAGTAAAAAACAAAGGATTTATTGTCAAGGGAAAAATGAATATCATCTGTGGAACCTGTTATCACCAAGAGCACGAGATTTTATGATGTGTTTTGCTCGGCCATTGTCACAAATGACTTGAACAGATGCTGAGTAGAAGACCCTTCAGCCTGTGAGCATCACTTTAAATGATCTTTTTAGCAGGACAAAATTGTTTCTTTCCACTTTGGGCATTAAAAAAGTCAATCTGGTGAAAAGTGAGCATTCATGCTGTACATCGTCCTTCCTCATGTTTAAATTGTTTGACACAGCCTGAGGAATTTGTTTTGTTAATCATGAACTTGCTTCCTGCATCACCTTAAATGTAAACCATGAATTGTTTGTTAGTGTTTTTGAATTAGTGAGTTCACATTTGTGAAACTTTTCAAAGATTATTTTTGCAGGCTCACCCTAGTGTGAGCACCTCCTGAGATGCCCCCTGAGATGCCCCCTGCTGGACCATCCCTGCACAGCATCGGACTTGGCAGAGTTTAATGAGAAAGGTCAACAATGTGTTCAGCTGTGGATGAAATACATCTAGCCAAGCTATGGAACTTACTAGTGGACACGACAAGAAGAAGACCCTAGTGTTTATGAAAACTTGAAGTGTCTGGAATTCAATTTGGATGGACAGGGGTGTCTCTCTAAACATATTTGCACACCAACACCTATGGTGTTTTTCTGTGGTTTTCATGATTTTCTTTTTAATTCCCAAAGTCCTCTGAAACACAGAGCTCCGCACATTACTCTGTACATCATATTGTACATCATTCTGAATTCACAATGCAGTCTTTGTATACACTACTCACAAAAAGTTAGGGATATTCGGCTTTCAGGTGAAATTTCAGGATGAACCACCACCAATACATTTCCTGGTTCAGTTAGAATTGGTATTTTAACAGTCCTCCTCATCGTGCTGTTCACATTCTGACATCATGAGACCAAGACGACACCTAACTATTGATCAGCAGCACCTCAAAACTGGAGGCTTCAAACAGGTCCTCAGACAGAAGTGTCCACTGAGCTTAGAGGGTCACAGAGTGTCATCAGCATGTTGCAACAGAGATACAGAGACTGGAAGAGTCACAGAAAGGAGAGGAGTGGACGTCCTTTGGCCACATCCCAATTTTACGTTTACCCTCGTTTACCCTCCACTGTTGGTAGATTTTCTTTCAATAAATTGTTTAAGATGAAGAAACTACCATTGCATGCTGATACTTAAATGTCCTACTTTCATGATATAATATCACTGTAGCATTAACTTTTTACATTTTCCATAAATTTCACCTGAAAGTTGAATATCCCTAACTTTTTGTGAACCCTGTATTCTTTGTAAAAAAAAGTGTAGGGGTCTAAATACTTTCTGAATGCACACATTTTTCCTTATCAATCTGGAATCAATACTACATAATGGGAAAGAAAAACAGGATTTTAGATTCTTTTCAATGAATTTGCAACAAAAACAAATATCACATTGAAACAAGTACTCAGACACTTATGTCAGCACTTAGCTGACGTCCCATTGGCAGCAATTACAGCCTCTTCTGTAAGAATGACGCAACAAGCGTGCACACCGAGATTTGGGGATTTTCTTGCCATTCCTCTCTGCAGATCATTTCACCCTCTGTCAGGCTGCATGGGGACTGTTGGTCGACAGCCATTTTCAGGTCTCTCCCGAGATGTTTGCTTGTATTCAAGTTGGGACCCGGGCCATTTGAGGACATTCATGTCTCTAAGCTACATTGTCCTGTTTTAAGGTGACGCTTAGGCCGAGTCTGAGGTCCTGAGCGCTCTGCACCAGTTTTTCCATCAAGGATGTCTCTGTACTTCGCTCCGATGAGCTTTCGCCTCAACCCTGACCAGTCGCTGCCGCTAAAAAACGTCCCCACAGCATGAAGCTGCCACCACCTCGTCGCTGTCTAGGTGGTATTGGTCAGGTGATGAGTTGAGCCTGGTTTCCTCAGAAATTAATGTTAAAATTGAGGCTAAACTGTTCAGTCTAGTTTCTTTTGACCCGTGTATTGTTTTACAGACAGTCCATGAGTATTTTAGGTGCTACTGCAAGCTGGCTTTTGTGTGTGTGTCACAGTGGAGACCTTATAGGCAGATGTGTGCCTATCAAAATTATGTCTTAACAACTGAATTCAGCACCGGCAAACTCTAATCAGCACATAAAAGCATCAAAAATGATCAAGAGATGCAGGAATACTTAATGTCAATATGATATGATATATGATATATAATATGTTGATTTAAACAATTTTGGCACAAGGCTGCAATATAACAAAATGTTGAGTCTGAACACTTTACTCTATATGATCCTTGAATGTAGACTTTTCACTCTCGCTGAGCTTTTGAAGAGGCCATATTACATTAGTTCCCTTGGATTTTCACTATTAAAACAGCACTAAAGAGGGCAACAAGCACACCCTGGGGGCAAGTCAACAAGGACTGTACCACTACAGGAACACTTCGCTGGGTTTTTAATTTGATGAGTGGTCACCGGCAGCGAGTGCACAAAGCAGAAAAGGGCAGTGAAAATCTGTGATTCATGTGTCGAAGTGAGAAAATGACTGCTCATTTGGCTCAGATAAATCACTACTTGATGAAATCTTGCGGGCAAAAGGTCGATCCGCTCCACCAGCAATACGTTTGACAAAAAGGTGGTATGAGGTTCATTTAACACAATTATGGATATTCAGAACTACCAGTAAACTTCTATAATTTTAGAGATCACGAGGCATTATTGATTACCGTTTCATAAGCGGCCTCAGTTCTTAAAAGTTTCAGGGTAAAACAAACAACTGAAATCCGGTGCCTGGCTGTCAGTAAACATGCACGTAGATAAGATCAACCTGCAAAGCGGATTTCCACCAATCCACATTTGGAAAGTCCAAATGTGTAACAAATTTATCAGATTTCAAAAGAGCTTCACATCATATTGTATGAGTTAAAGGTTTCCCAAAAAAACCCAAGCGCTGGTCGACTTCTGGAGGCTAGGTTGATTTAAAATGAGTAGTGACACAGGAGGTTTAAAGCAAGAAAAACGTCGTCATATTTTAGTACAGCCACAAAGAATCTGTTACATGTAAATAAGCTGAAGTTGTTGCCTTAGTTTAGTTGGAGTATGGTCTAAATCAGCCGCAAATGTATTAAAGCCTGTAAAACATGACCAATATCGGTGTAACTCCTGACTCTAAATTATTAGAGAAGTGGCTGCTGAAAAACAGACATTCACTTCTGAAATGTTTACTGTAAAAATGCTATGCTATTGCTATTAAACTCACATAAACACGTATGTTACATATAAGTAGGCAAGCTTTAACTTAAAAGGACATTAGATTGAGGCGAATATGTTGGCCTTGGGTGTTTATTTATGGAAAATCGCAAAGTCTTCCCCCACGAAAATCGAGATGAGAGTGGAGGCAGTGTTAGAGTGAAGATGGAAAGTGAGTAACTTATTGACTATTCTATCTGATATCAGGCAAGCAGCATCTTTCTCCAGATCTGATCATGTCATATTTGAAACAACCCTGATAAAAACCAAAATATTCCAAAGATGTTAACACTTGAATGTGCCAGCTTTCATGCACAATCTATAAATACACCATATTTGTTGTATAGACGTTCAAGTTTGCCACTGTAAAAATGCATAAAACCTAAAGAGGCCATTTTATCGTATTCTCCAGGAAACCATCCCTAGAAAGATCATATTCCTACTTTGATGAAAAGTAATAAAAATGTGTTCTAGGTCAATTTGTCTAGTTGAATGGTTTATGGTTTAAGTGCAACTCTCTAGGACTATAAATAAGATAATTGTACTGTGAGATAATTTTCTGAATCACTCACACAGACCTTGAGTGTGATAATTCCCAAACATGTCTCACATAATCATATTATTTCATGCATCACTGATAGTAATAAAACCTTGTACCTCACATATATGCAGCTATATTTCACTCAGCCAGGGTGTCACAATTCTCAAAATCCACGTTTGGGTTTCTCTTTTGATTTAAGGGTCACAATTCAACTTTGCAGTCGCCAGTCCTGAAAGAAGAAATGCTAGTTATGTTTTTTTTTTTCTAATAATCTTTTTAAATGTACCACGTGACCATATGGTCAAAATGTGAAAAGAATCAACTTATACCTGCAAAAAGCAGATCCCAGTGGTGGTGAATATGTCCTGACGTCGTGTTCGTGTTGTGTTGCCCGACGTGGCGTTTGGTACCTGCGTGTAGCATGGCCTACAAACTGTAGGTTTTTTCTGTCAATCACTTGTTTGTTGTTTACATAATACACAGGGACTTAAAAGAAGATGGTTTTCCAGTTCTGTAGTTTCTCATCTCATTTTCATCTCATCTCCAAATCTGGCGGTGGCCATGCTGTTTTTGAAAAGTACAGCTTCAGGCAATCGATTTTTCTCTCTTTGTACGCACATAAGTAGGTGAGGAGGAAAAGAAAAAAAAAAAAAAAAACCCCTAGGAGAATCGCCAGTCCTTTCATATTGTGCCAATTTAAATCAAGTGTGAAATAATATCTTGAAATGATCATGACGTCTTAAGAGCAAATAACTCATTTTGGCATGTCAGAATCATGTTGATGTCTCATCCTCACGTGTCCGAAGAAGAAAACCTTTAACTAGTGTTTGTATCAACAGCATATTATTTACATTTCAGATTTTGTGCTGATAGACATTTTGCGATTTTGTGCTCCAAGTCTCTGTGGCAGCATTTGGAAAAGATTAGACTACTTACTCTATCTACTGCTACTTTGCAGCAACTTGAGTAAGATTAGGCAATTTATATTCAGTTCCCCAACGTAGCATTTCAGTATGTTAAGAAGGAAGCCAGCCGTAACAAGCAATATTCTGCGTATATATGATGCAGTGGTGGAGTCTCTACGATAGCAGTTACAAAAAAGTAAGATCTCGTGTGAAACTATATCACAGTTAAATACTCTGCACTCAAGATGAGGCTTGACGCACAATGCAGTCTCAATATTCTTTATAAGCCAAGGCTATAAAAACACCAGCAAAAACCTTCACAAGCATGCACACATACAATAAAGTAGAATTGGAAGCCATTTAGTATATAACAGTAGAAGGCACTTTTGTTTCAGCGCAAAGTCAGTCAATGATATCCTAACTCTCTTACAAAGATGAACACACATTTCTGAGCAAAGTGCTGCACGCACGCACACACACACACACACAAGCACACAGACAAAGTCAAGCACACACACACACACACACACCCAAGCACACAGACAAAGTCAAGCACACACGCACACTTCTCTGCATGAAGGGAGACAGAAATGTCTTCTCTTGTCAACAGGAATGACAAGGCAAGCAGACTGTCAGGATGAAAACAATGACAGCTGCATTCAGCAATTACCTGGAACATCAACAACAAACCCATTTACCAAGACAACCCACTGGGATGTCCCATTATTCCCCCTGTCAAGATATATGCCAGTGGGACTCCCCATTATTCCCTTTGCTATCAGGGGAAGCCACACACACACTGTGGACCAAGACGAAAGCAGTATGTCACATACACCCTGTGAACGGAGTATATGTGATAACATCTGAAACACGTATACACACCATCATGTCAAGAAATAACTATTATGTCTTCAACTTCAGATAGCTTCATGTGTGCACTAAAAAAGAAACACTTCGATTAGACAAAAAGAGTAAAAACCTCTTCCGTATTGAAATTATATGACTGGTTTAAAACAAACTGATGCATCATAGTGACATCTGCATTACTTTTAAGTCAGAATTTAAAATCTAGCAATCAAGTCTAGTAATCTAGTAAGTAAGTATTTCTATTAATTTCAAATCCATTACAACTTGCACTTCAAAGGGTCTATTTAGGTTTCAAGTCTATTTTCTGCCAAGTTAAGCACATAAAGCATATGATTAGACAGCAAAATGGCAACAACAAGCGATCGATAGATGAGATCGATAGGTTGTTGTGTGTCAGTTTTCACAAATAACTCTGGCATCAACATATTTCTTGCTCCTGGCAACAGGTACACGGCACATAAACACAGTGTCAGACTGGAAGGATGAAGTGAAACTAAATGTTAATTCAGTCTGAATATCACCCAAACTTTTCTCTGAAGTTAGACTTACAGAGTGACGACAGTCTAACAGATCCTGTTATAGGGTTATTCAGTGTCAAAACCCACTCATGTCCTATTCAACAGTGGACCCTGGACTGGCTCATAAAATCTCTTGATCTAATGATCCTGCAGCCAGCATGTAGCCAGTGTCGTGTACTAGTACAAGCAGTGAGTCATGCACCTTAATTACACTGCTTGTCTGTATGTGTGCAGTGTTAAACCCACACCTTAAAACCACAAACACGCAGACGGGTGTCAATTCAAAAGGAGGAACCTGAATAAACGAGTGGAGAAACATAATGAGTGCAGATGCTTCTACAAAGATGCAGCGAGGGCAGAATTTAGCATTCAACATCCAATCATGATCTGTGGCATGCATAAAATGTTGCGAATGCCCAGTTGATTCTTATTTTGTGTCATGGAAGCAAAAACAAAAGATCTATGACTGTATCCTACGATGAAACATGTCTCGTCTGATGAGAACGGACAATGCCCTCCATCCACAGGGCACAAAGAGTCACTGAGTGGTTTGATGAGTGTGAAAATGGTATGAATCATATGCTGTGGCCTTTATGTTGGTTTTTTCCTTTAAGTTGTAACCTGTCTGTGTATGTGTCTTTTCACATCAGCGATGGGCGGCACGTCATGAACTGACGTGTGTGTGTGGGTGTGTGCCCAGCATGCCACAACTGAGCTCCTTCTGATACTTCTCAGCAATGGAAAAGAAGGGAGGCGAGACAGAGGAAATACTGAGTTGACTTCAATCAAGTCAACATATGCTGCTCAGCTTTCTCAATCTGCACACACACAGACAAGCACTCGTACAGGTAAGACACACACACACACACACAGACACACACACACACACACACTCAGGGAAGCTCATATAGCCTACGCCACAAAAATATTCTTCCTGCCACCCTATAATTGTTGACAGACTGTTCTCAGATACAGAAACCAAATGAAAAGAACACTGTGATTCTTGTTACTCTTACTTTCTTTTTTCAAGTAAGTACAATGCCTTTCACTCAGTAAATAACTGTAATTATGTTTCTTCATTTGATTTTCATTGAAAAATGTCTACAGATATACCTATCCAGTTATCAATCTCCCTGGAGGTCAATGAAAGTTTTATATAACTTGGTTCAGGAACAATGAACACGCCTCATTTCCACACCAAAGTATTAAAGCTCCACATATCTTCCCCCTTTGACTCAGTTTTCACATCTCTCTCTCTCTAGACAATGAGAAGAGACAGCTCCCCCACCCAGAGTCTCGACACCGCGGTTCCCTCCTGTCTTCATGTTGCCAGCCGCCAGGATCCATCTACATATTCCATATTCCCATCCTTCTACCCTCACCCCTTCATCCCTCAACTCTCCATCCATCCTACCTACTTCAACTCAGCCGAACTTCCTCCCTTTCTAATAAACCTTGAATCAGCTTTTTCCGTTTTCTGTTTCAAGAGATCCTTTGCTTTTTCAGAATGCAACAGGGTGAGCTTGCTGACAATGTAAAGTTAACTCTGCTCAACAGAAATGTTTCATGATTCAACAGCATCTGGATGTTTGGGCCACTTTTGTTTTCCCACAGTAAGAGGCATCGAGATAAAATGCTGCACAAAAGGCCTGAAGGGTCACAAAGGAAAAGTATTCTGACATTATTTAGAGTTTAACAGGATCGCATGTTAATCCTGAATGGAGTTTGCTGTGCACTCTCTTCGATAATAATCTGCCAAAACTGTATACAGGTTGGATGCCAGCGTGCAGAGGAGGCCCCACTGCTCACTCAGTAGTGACACACTTTCAACTTCAAAAGCACTGATTAGATGCTCCTCTGGCTTTGCTTTCAGCTTGTTCTGTGCATGCAAATCTTGCAGACTGCTGCCACTCAAATATTATTTTCTACTCAGCCAGCACTTTTGTTGCTACAAAACTTCCAGAAACAAAAAACAAAACAAAAACATAAATAAAAAAATATTTATATATATGCAACAAAGTTTCTCCTGTGGTTTTGGAATGATTGCATGCAGAGTTTCAAAATACTATGATGAGAAAAATGACTAGTTAAATGGAAAATATGGAGTGTTGAATGCATCTCTTCTCCTTGTTCGCCACCACATTTAATGTCTGACATCCCCTTTCTGTCTTTCATTCTACCAGTGTGCATTCATATTTCCTCCTCCTGAGACACAATGTGCTGCCTTCTGTTTCTGGCCTTTCACATCATTTAAATTCTCTTTCAAATATCTTTCAATATATTTCTTTCAAGTATCATCCCTACCCTTATTTCTGTCTTCAGAAATATTTTAATCTGTGGGAACTACTGTAAATACATGGCTTAGCAAGCCCACATGCCTGTGCTTTCATCAAATGTGGCATCGCCTCAAACAGATACAAAAATGGTGCTGTTGAGGAAAAAAAAAAGTATCTATTGATTATTCATGAGTTTACCAACATGAAGCTCAAACTCCCATTTCAGCATCTTCTCCAGAGGGCCTGTAACGCATGTGTGAATGGAACATGGATTCAAATGCTTAGAAGACAACAAATAAAGCCTCAAAAGAAAAACAAACCCTAAAAATATGGAACAACATCCAAAAGGCCACTAGATCATGAACTAATTCCCAGTACAACTCTTCAACTCCAGCAAAGAAAAAGTCAGCATTTGCAAAGCTATTCTAATAGCACAGTCTTTTAAAAATGAGCACACCAACATGTTCCTTTTCATACAACTGGTCCCAGCTAAGCTAAACTGATATTTTGTTTTAATAACCCCGTGTTAGTTGTTAAAAATGAACAAACATTTAATTTCAAAGACAAATATGTCTGCTTGTACTGAAGGCATGACTTCATTAAAGCTCTTGAAACATCATTCTGCTGGTGATACAAGAATTTATCCTTATTCTACTAATATGCCTTTTGAGAGTCAATCTGGACCAAAACACACACACACAGAAGTTGCTCACACAGGGCCCTCACACCACCCACACTCTAATATGACAACCTGTTCCTACAAACATTACTTAGCATAATCACTGAACCCAAATACAAACTAAATCAGTCTCTTGTGCTTGGACCAAGTGAAAATTCAGTTTCTGTTGATAGTGACATGCTGTCCACACGAATTCCTTCAAGCAACTAAATTGAAAAGACCTTAAAGTACATAAATTACAGTCCTTTTTTAATAATTCACTGAATTAGTGCTGGTGTTTGAGTCAGCCAGGTATTGCAGTTGATTGAGATATGATTCAAGGTATTAGTACATTTTTTTTTGTCTGTGCAGAACTTAAGCATCTTATTCCTTCCTTACACACGTCGGCAGTAAATTTAATTCATAGATCTTGGTCAGGTGCAATTGAAATGCATCTCTACTGAGCTCAGTGCTGAGTGTGCGCTCATCTTCAACTTTTTGTTTTGCACGATTACATTTACCTTTGCACATGCACCTGTCTTCTAGGTCTGCATTAGACTTTTTAAGACGTTTTTTTTTTTTTTTTTTTTTTTTTTAAACAACTAGTGCAATATGTACACTGGCTGCACTCTGTGTGTATTGATCCCCAGAGACGCTCAGCTGACACTGATAATTCACTATCATGAATTTCCACTTCATGGTTTTACTGATTACGATTATCAGGTGTTTACATTGCTTTTTGGAGGACAAGTGGTCAAGTACTTTGATTCTGCTACACACATGCACAGATACACACTGCATATGAACACACAATGTACAAATGGGTACTCACAGACACTTAAGGACAGATGAAAACCTAAGCCTATATGGTACACACATGCATGGATGCACAGAAATCCACACATTGATTCATGTTCTTAAAGGAAGCTGCAAAGCTCTGATATACTTTTCTATTTTTATGGTCACTGAGTGTAAAATCTATGTTCATTATTTGGCAAGCAAGGTGCATTTCATCTTTTTGCTAAACATTTCCAACTCTCAGCAAAACCTTTTGATTCAATTTAACAGGAACAAACTGCCCTCTTTCCAATTTAGTGTCGTCATCTTTTCTGTTCTGTAATTATAAAACAGTGAAAACTTACCAGACATGTCTGAAGTCTCTGAAAGGCAGATCATCCTTGAGCATTTCCTAGAGTGGCTGAACCCTTCCATGGTCCATTTGTGTTGCCTCTCTCTTTAGACGTGTAGTTATTGGACAGAATCCATTTATTCTTTTTTATATTTATCAATTCCTGCCAGGAGAAAGGATTAGCTTTTTTAGCGGGCACATACCATCACAGAAAATATATATATTCCCTATTAGATTTCAAATATTTCTAATATTCACTTCAATTTTAACAACACTTTGACTTTAGTCTTTTATCTTGAAAATTACTTTAGGCATATCCTCCCCATGCTTGAAGTCATATAAAAAAAAAGTGTACAGTGATACAATTCCTTACTTTCCTCTCAGTGAATACATTATGAATCATTCCAACAATAAGCAATTACTTTGCTATAGCAGGTGGCAAAGATGCTTTTGCAATACACACCAGCAGACAAATAGCAGATGATCAGATCACCACAATTGAATGTGAAGACTTCAAAATACAGATGGCACCATGCCAAACTATTTAGTTCAGAACTTACAAATGATTGTAACAGACCAATTTCACTGCACATATTTTCGTATGTTGTAGCAGGAAAAGCACAGATGTAACTAATAACATTACTAACGGCAGAATCAACATTAGCTACAGTAGTTCTGAGGTTCTGGTATTCTGCATGCTGTTAACTGGTACACTTAGCCTTCTTTAATATATTGTGTATTGCGCCATTAGACCGCTTTTCCACGAGCACCTACTCTGCTCTACTCGACTCGACTCTACTCGGTCTTTAGGGTCTATTAGGTGATAGTACCTGTTACCAGGTACGTCTTTAGTACCTACTCTGCCGGGTTTCCAAGCGGGGGTCGAGCCGAAAATGTGACGTCAACAGACTGCAGGCCACTGATTGGCCAGATAGTGACGTCACTGGATGAGTCATGAGAGCGACTCGTTCACAACAATCAAACCCCGCCATTTTTAAAACCATGGCAACAGCGAGCGTCCTTAGTTGTGTTTTGTTTGTGTCGCATACAAATTACGCCACTGGAGTTTCGGGCCGCCTTGCTATGACGACGCCACCCACTTTCAGGTGGTTATCAATTGTAATGGAAAACGAGTAGTGCTAAAACTGTAATGGAAAAGCGCCATAAATATCTGCCTGAAAACATTTGCTGAAGGATAAAAAAAACTACTACTACTAACCCTAATCCAACTTGTTGGTTAAACTTAATAGCCAGGAAAACAGTTATGTTTCTAAATAACTTGACCTACTGCCTCAACAGAAACTTTTTGACAAGAACAAGTCGTCCACACAACAGTACAATTATTTTCAAGTACTGTCACAGTTCAGAAGACTGGGCAAAGGCAGGGGTAAGTCAGCAGTGATTTTACTGAAGGATTTAGGCAGTAAAGTAAACTGCAGTCCATTCCAGAAGTCAAAACCAAAAATACAAACAACCAGGCAGAGGTAAAAAGCTGTCAAGCAGAGATGCAGGCACAGGCCAAAAATCCAAAAGACAGTAGAAACTGGCAGGAGCACCAACTACAATCTGTGGAAGATCTAAGGCAAACTGAGTGGTACGAGTACCGAGGGGTACTGCTGCAGAAAACCAGCCACAGGTATGTGACAGACTGAACGGGCTGGCAGCTGATAGGCTGACAGACAGTACAGAGGAAGCGCCAGTGGGTGTGGATGGTGGACTGAAAAGTTGGTAGGTGCTGACAAGAGGATGAGCAGAGGGGTGTGTGTGGGTTAAGAGAAGCAGGATGCTTTAGCAATGTCCATGACAAGTACCTTTTAACAAAAACATTAGTTAATTATAATTATAATTATTAAGCTAATTATAATGTCAAAGATAACATTAGCTTGATTAAGCTTGTCCACATTTTGGTGATAATTACAAAGCTTGGGGCTTTTTATGATACTCTCCGGATGAGTAGTTCTTGTTTTCTGACTACCGTGGCATTATGAATGAAACTTTGATTTAATTCAAACTTTCTTACCTGAAAATCATGTGACTGCAGTAGAATAACGCTAGGAGATGGAGTCCTGCACATCCACCGACTTTGTATTGCTTGAGGGGGCACTGGATGTTGTACTGCATCTTTCTGCTTGTAAACAAAAGGATGACTAAAAGCTGCTGTTGGTCAGCCCTATCTGGTGAGTAACACTCCACCATAGTATTGGTCGAACACCACTTTTAAAACAAAAAAACCAAAGCAGTGGAATTAATTTAGACAATAACATAAAACAACTAGAACACTGTAATCTGATGCTTGCTCACGTGGGGATTCTTGAATCCTTAATTTTGACTTCCTGAATCGTTGGGTCTCTCTCTTAATTAAAGAGTTTGGTCTAGACCAGCTGCTCTATATGTGAAGTGTCTTGAGATAACGCTGTTAAGAACTGGCGCTATATAAATACTCCAAATAAGATCTCAGGCAAAGAAGCAATAAGAGCAGCAGTCCACAACCAGAGGCCTCCTCTCTCCAAAATGAGAGCCTTTATCAACTTCCTGTCCTGGGCCAGGTGCATCTCGTATTCAGGACTAATGAGGTGTAGAAGACCTAAGCGGTGCTACAGACAGGAGAGGAAAAGTGACAGGGAACACAAACACCCGTAATGCTGCTTTGCGGTGGGTTGCACTACCATCAGGGTAGTTTTTATAAGCTGCCAAACCAAAAAACTGAGCTTATAAGAAGACAAAATGTAATTTTATATGTTAGGTATATTAAGTGAATATATATAATGGTCCCCTTATCTTAATTAAGATAAGGAGATCATTTTATTATTAGGGTAGAATTATATTAGAAAAATCTAGGCAAAGTCAAACACCACCATAACATCTAAAAACATTCTCACTAATAATTTTTTTGTCGTGCACAGTCTGTTTTAGCTACCTGGACACGCAACAGGAAGCATACAGTGAAAGGTAGGCATCAGATGGTTTCCACAAACACAAAAAGCAGTATCTGAGTCATCTGGTTTGTGGGGTGGTGGCCTGTTGTGATTGAGAAAAGAGCCCGTTTCAAAACACAAACAGGCCTGGTTTTACACAGGGAGTTCTCTTTTTGAGAAAATAAAAAATAACACAGTTTGACACAAATCTGTTGGGTAGGAAATGAAAGCTGAGGATATAGTGGAAGTGGAGAGTTGGAAAGGCAACTCCACACTGAAATCAATCTTAAAGGAAGCTGGCTGAGTCAGAATCAAATTGATTTCTTCTTTCATTTTATTTGCTGTGAGGTATGGAAGAAAATAAACTCACTTTGAGTTTGGCAAGTGTGAGAGGAGGGAGACTGGAAGAAGAAGAAGACAAAGAAAACACTTTCATTTCAGAATTATTACAAATGTAATTGTAACAGTTTTTCCTACTTCAATTATATTTTTTTAACTCAAATGTGCCTGCAGATGAGGAGATCATTGCATAGATAAAACTGATATCTGGACTCATAGATTAGGTTTAGATAGGTTAGGTAGATAGATTCACTGTGTCAGCAGGATCACTGTAGCCTATTACAGTTATTTTGTCTTAATTATTTAGTCAAATCAGTAGGTTGTGCTTTTATGTGTTTCCCATAAATCCATAAACTTGATGAGAAGCTTTGCAGAGACCTTTAAACACCCCACACAGGGGCCACGCAGGAAATGTCACCATCAGACAACAGAGTGCGTGACTTTATATCTACATTTCTTTAATATTTCAGTCAGTAAATCACAAGGCCCCTCGTGCCTTTGTTCTCCTCCACTGCCAAGTCCCAGCCACTAGACCTTAAATGCCAGACATACAGGCCAAGGAACAATGGTGTCATTGTCTTTTTTTCTCCTTAATATCAAATATTAATTTTTTTTCTCTGCCTCCTCAAACCAGAACAATTACAGAGAGGGCTGCAAATAGACATTGTGAGTGAAAATCCATTTAATACACTGGGCTAGAAATGAAAAGACTTCATGTGGGTGAAGGAATAATGGCCCACTGTCAGTCTGGCTGATAGATTAATACAGAATGAAAATTGCCCCTGCTTGAGCTCACATGTGAAGCTGTGGGGATGAAAGCATGTCTCAGGGGATATTTAGATATTCTTTTAAAGCATTTTCTCTATTGGGTATCTGTTTGGCTTTTTATATTTCATTTAAATTCAAATGCATGCAGAGAGCAGGAGATATTGCTGACTCTTCTCTCTCCAGCAGTTCAAGCTTGGTGAGCCTTGACCAGCAAATCTGTACAAACACCATTAAGTCCAGTTACTCAGTTAAAAGTTGGACATGAAGTGAAGGAGCAGTGGGCTCAACAGGTGTGTGGTACTTAATATAAGTAGCCTTTAAGGAACAAATCAGTATAGAGACTCTTTGTCATAATGAACAAGGGATCAAGTATTGAATTAAGGTCCTTTACACCACATTGAACATCAATATAGCATCAAAAAAAATTTGCTATGTAAACATATACTGGAGTAATGGTGTCCTGATCAGAGGATGAAGTCACACTCGCACTCACTGTTCACTACTGGAGAAGAGTGTGACGTGACATTTTTTCACTAAGAGGGACGAAGTATTAAAATCATTTCACAACTCTGACCATTTCCCCCGAGGCATGTTGTGTTTCCAGGCACATGGACTGATGTGGACTGTCACTGACACTATTATGCTCCTTTGATAGTAGCTGTTTGTGTAAGAATAGTGAAAAAACAATACAATATGGATCTTACAATAAGGGAATAACGCTGCAACATTCCCGCCTTGAAAAGGTTGTTAAAAGGTGCCTATGACTCGACTTCTCAAGCTAACATGTACCCTTGTCCGACTTGGCACTAATAACTCAGCATTATTAATTGGCTTTATTCCATCACTCAGTCCATGCAGCCTCAATTTAACTAGACAGATGTTCTAGAGTTTAATGAATCCTCATCCATTGGGTTAGGGGTCTGCCTGTGCATTGTGTGAATATAATAGACTAGCAATCAAATGACAAGTGAAAGCCAGTCTTTAGCAGCAGTTGACAGAAAGTTACAGACCACGACATGCCATAAGACATTCAGCACACACACATATGTACACATGCATGTACGTATGTGTCAGAAATGTACATTTTCAGTACAATGTTGTTGTAAAGTACAAGCTGCTTTCTCTATTATTGTAATCTAATTATATATATTATAGTTCTTGGGGTACAACCCAGGTCTCTTAAATTGCATGTTTCCCTCAGTTGCGTCTTGGTCCGTCCCAACGAGGATTCATGGATAGACGCAAGGAAATGCGAGGAGAGAGGAAACGAGGTAATATGATTTTTGACAGATGAGGCATACTTACCTCTGAAACGTCATGAGAAATGATGACGGTTTTTGGTGACGTGGCAGCTGATCACAGCTGGTTCAGCTGATCAAAGCCTGATTAGCTATCAGTCGGCTTTAACAGCTGTAGAAACATTTGTATCTGCACTGTTGCACTAATAGCAATGAAGGTACACAGTTGTCAGTGTCAGAGCAGCCCGTTGCCTGCTTAAAAAACACCTGCACATGAGGAACAAGCTGCTCTCTGTATCTGTACTGTGGACTGAGTCCAGCTTATATTATTTATTCATTATCTGCATCTGTATTTATTGATATTCTGATTGTGAAGTCATTATTCGATAATCCAGAATATTACTGTGGTGTCTTGTGAACACTGGAAAAAAAGCTATTTATGAGACCAAATGTTTCATGGATAATTGAAATGATGTACCTCACATCACACCTAACACTGAGGAATGATCGGCTTCACATGTGACTGAAAAGAAATTATTAACGTGGGAAATAAAAAATGTTTCTAATAAATTAGGTTTTCTGTCGCTCTGTATTCACTCCAGTGTGAAACTCCAGTGATGCTGTGAAGTATCAGGTCAGTTCCATCAGCCACAGTGTCCAATCAATAGCTGATATCCAATATGGGGGCATGTTGGCTGGTAAAAGACTTCCTGCTATATCCTCATTCACGGCTCCTCAGAAATCCCTCCTCTCTCCTTGATCCTCACTCCTCAGAGCAGAAATAAGAGCTCTGAGACGGCCTTCAAGATAGTGAAACAAAGCGACTTGCTGTTCAAGTCAGGATCAAAGAGCAAGGAAATATCTAGTAAGAGACTTGGGATGCACCCCTTATATTCTTTCATTAATTTTCTGTATTCTGTATTCTGCAATCACGTGATGGAGTTGTATTTAGTCTAAACAGGTTTGCTTTAACTGCCTTTCCTTTCTCCTTTCCCTCCACTGTATCTTTCCCTCGAGGAGGAAACTCGCTTAAATGTTGCATTGGACCTTCTCCATGACTGTGTGTTAAAGGTCAATAGACTCCCTGCAGAAACAATAGAGACTACATCTGCTTGTTGACGTGGGCCATGACCTGAGCAAGCAATGAGAAGGAGAGGAAAGCTGCTTGCAAAGGTAGTGCACACTTTCACTGCACACACTGATGCACACACACTGGTAAGGTAAAAACAAAGCAAACGTGAAAAGGTGGTGATACAGACTGGGTGTCTATACGTGTCTCCTCAGCTACCGAGTTCCTGAAAAGGTTAACTCGAGAATTTTTAAACCTGTGCCCTATTCTTACATATTGTGGATTTGAAAATAACTGGCAGATACAAAAGGTTTTTCAAAATTGTCCAGTTAATTGCCTCAACTGTAAATGAGCTACAATGGCTGTGATGTAAAATTACATTTGTCAAGTAAAATTACTGTTTTGTCAATGGAGCCTGGTGGCTTTGAGCTGCACGATTGAATGACTGTACCTGGTTGAGCAAAAAGAGATCTTACAGGTCTATCTCTGTAGGAATCCTTTCTACAATGTTGTCAGACACTTCAAATAACAATCTGAGCCAGTTGGTGGCAAAACCAAGACCTTTTGATGGAGTTACTTTAACATTGCTGACAATCACTGAATCACATTTGCAGTTGCTGGTTGAGGTGGTCCACTTGACCAATTTAAGACCAGCTCTTTTGAACCCAAATAATGTAAAAATAAGCCCCAGTTTAAAAATGCCTCTGTCGGTTTATTACTTTTGTCACACCTGAAGCAGTTTTCTAAGAGTTCATCACATTTGGAAAAGCATGAATGCTGCTTATCACACATAATCACATATCTTTTTTTTTTTATCATTATAGTTACTTAACTAGATAAATGCACCACTTGAGTTTAAGTCATCATTACATTCAAACAAGATAGATAGCAACATAATAAGACTGCCATCCATCATTATGTGCAGTATGAGCACACAGTAAATGTTACATTATAAAAACAATCTTTGAAAGAAAAAAAGCATTACTATGAACCCTCTCAAAGGTGCATTTCTTTCAAATTCATCCATTATGGCAAGCCAGCCATACAGGCACGTTTTCTGTGGCTCATTTGTTCTCCATAACAAAGACATATTTCACAGCCATGGCGTAGATGGAGTACAGCGTTGCCGTGGATGCATTTTGTACAATCAATCCACAAGGTGGAAAAATTCTCAGGAGTAATGACTCCTCTTCCAAAACAACTGAGCAAACTGAAGAAGGGTCAAATATTTGTACCAAGTCCAATAAACCGTACTACTCACATCCCCAGGTGTACAGTTTCACAAACCTTTAACTTGGAAACTGCATTGCCTATTGTACACATAGGGACGTGTGACGAATGACATGGCATCTGAAGGACATTTAATATCAAGCTTTTGGGGGTTCTTGTACAGAAATGATTCCAAATACAAGAATTGATGATGACAAATTTACACTATAAAATCCCACATGTAGGATCTTTCAGTTTGTGTGAGAGTTACTGTGAATACATACAGTGGCGTAAC